>NW_010178090.1:2173-72250 GCF_000695765.1 Mesitornis unicolor | reverse complement strand
GGGACGGCCACCGCTCCCCGTGTCTGTCCCCTCCCCGGGCTAGGGATTAACCAGGAAGTGATACAAAAGGCACATATGCTCCTGTGTCCAGTCCTGTCTATTCATATGTGTGTTACTTAGCCTAATAAGGATTAGACTTAATGAATTGGAAGGAGTTAACAATATAAAGAGGCGATAGAAAAAGGCCTAAGTAGTCGTAATTCCATTTCATGTAGCTTTGGTGTTGCTTTGCTTTCAGCGAATAGGTGTAATCCTCTTTGAAATCAAAGGTGGTACAAAGTATGAATTTAAATTTGACATTTACAGCTCCTGTAAGATTTAGTATTCCAGAAAGGTTTGCTCTTCAGAAAAAAAAAAGGAAGCGAGGCACGCCATCTGCTCTGCAGGACCGTCCCTCCGCGCAGCTCCTGCACTCAAGTTTTGTGGCAGCGGGGCTTTTTGGGCAAGAGAAGCGCCGAGGCCTGGGGATGGGCGGCATCTGGGAGTCGCACCTCTCCCCTTTGCCTGGGAGGCTCCTGCCTGCGTGGGTGGGTTTGTTTTAACCAGATTAGTCCGAATGGCACTTGTCGGGGCTTACGGGGAGCTGTGGTCTGCACCTGTGGGTGCTCTTGCTGCAATAAGCATTGCCCGCGCTGCGCTTGGGAGAGGGCACAGCCGCTCACTCTCCTCAACATCACCTCCAGCGCGAGTGTCTTAGCCATGGGGCTGGTGGGAGCTGATGACGATTCCATCTCATCAACTCCCAGCCTCAGTTTACCACTGATGGTGCAAGCGAGACAGGGATGCTCCGCTGCACAAACACTGTGGTGCAGGATTGGCCTCTTCTTCCTCACCTCTACTAAGAGAGATGTAATGAATGTGCCTTTCTGATGGCTGAGCAGCGAAACTCCAAAGCGTGTCTCTAAATATGGCTGTATTTTCCCACTTAAAGTCCATGTGTGATTCTGTCCTGGTTTCTCTGGGACAAAATCACAGAATCAGCTTTCTGTTCAGGAAAGCTGCATTTCTGAGAAGACTACAGTACTCAATTTAGTGGAAAACAAGGTTGATAGGACACTTTGCTTTAGGTTTTGGCCAACGGGATGCTACCTCGGTGTGCAGATTTCTGTAGTGATCAAGGTCTTCAGCAGTTTGGAGTCAGCCAGGGGCAGAAGCTTTGGGGAGCAGATGCCAGGGCAGCCAACCTGTGCTGGCCAACAGGATTATTCCATACCATAAATGTCACTGGAAATTGGGGAGTTTGCTGGGGGTGCTCTCTTTTCTCAGTGGTCATCATCCATGGAGGGTCTCGCCCATCATTCTGCTCCCGAGGCCTACTTCCCCGCTCGCTGTGACCACTAGATCAGCTGAGTATGACTTTGTGTACTTTATGCGAATATTGCTATTAATACTGGATTTTCTTATTGTTTTATTAAATCTGTTTCCATTTCAACCCACAGGTCTTCTTTTGTTTCCCGATTCCCCTCCCTGGGTGGGAAGGAACCATCAGGTGATAGAACTAAACCACGACGGATTCCCCTCTGCTGTTTCAGTTTGGGTGAGTGCATGGAGATGTGGTTGGCCCTGGTGGGGGCACCTGCTGCCTTCCTGCCCCAGCTCCTCCCTTGTGCAGGCTGCGGTCAGGATGGGGACGTGGCACCCAGTAGCACTGGAGGCTCCCTGGCTGCAATTCGGCCACTTGCATGGTTAATTTTTAAATTTTAAAGAGAAACCACTGGCTCTGGGTTATCCCACAGTGCTGTGTGTCACAGACAGTTTTCATGAAGAATGGAGATGCATGGGTGCAAAAACAGCCCAGCCAGAAAAAAGCCCTGGGAGCCCTGGGGATGCCTCCTGCTGTTAGAGTCAGTGATGGATGGAGCTGCCTAGCTCTCAGCTGGGGTACAGGATGCTTGGATTGAACCCAGAGCTGTGGGCCAGGGCCCGGCTGGGCCCAGGTGAATGGAAAGCACCGGCCTTTTGTCCCCCAAAATGCACAGCAGCAAACATCTCTTACAGCTTTTTAAAATGCACCCCTCCATTTAGACCTTCCAATGCTTTTGCTGTATGGTCAGCTTTAAGCCACATCAAGCTTCCCCTACCTTTGGGAGCTACGATCCCAGGGAAACCCGAACACAGCACTCAGGTGGCTGGAAAATGAAAAAATAAAGTGGGGGAATTTAGGATGCTTGAAGTGGCAGAGATCAGTGGACTGGGAGTGCTGGCCTTACTGCTTCTCCCAGGCTCTCCTGCATGGCGTGCATCAAAGCTGTCCTCAGAGAGATTTTTTTCTTGCTCCTGAAAGCAGAGAGGCTCTGCGTGGAGGTGTCATTTGCTGCCTGTCCCTTATGTCATTGATTTTTAAGTCGTTAATTAACGCTAGATGTCAGCCTGGAAGATGAATTCTGGCCCTACTCTCCCTTCTCTTTTGTTTTTTGGATTGTAAATGTTATAGATCTCCCATGATGGAGGGACGAGGGATCAAAGGACACAAGAGCATCTCTGCATATGTGCACACGGTCCTCCTGAACTGCTCATCTGGATCACTCAGTAGACGGGGACGGGTGGCGGGGGGGACATCCCTTTTGTTGCCTGTGTCACTTCAGATAGAGACACAGCAGCTTCGGACGGGTGGCACAGCTGCGTGCACGTGTGCACATTGGGTGTAGGAGTCTGCTCTTGGTGCCAGATTTTACCATCTCTGGTGTTTCACTGGTCTAGGAGGGATTCGGAAGGAGCCTCTGTGTGAAGAGGGGTTTGCTGCCAGCTGTGCTCTGCACAACGCCAGGGAGGGAGGAGGAAGGAGCACATTTTCTTCCAGGAAAGATTTGGATTTGGAGCCCTTTTCCATTGTCAGTCGCTGTACCCTGGCCCCGTTTAGTAACCACCTGAAATCGAAGCTGCTGGTGGGGTTTTCCAGGCCATAGCACAATGGGGTCAGTTTGCCCTTAGTACAGCTGAGTGTAAAACCCTCCGTGTCCCCAGGGTAGGCTGCAGCAGGGCTAGTCCTCGTCCGAGGGATGGTGGCAGTCACTTGGACTGGCTCTGTGAATGGGGCGGATGCTGCCGTGGAAGCAGAGCCTCTGGTCCCCTGTGCCGCTGTTTCATGAACTGATGTGGTCTGGGCCACCTTGGCTCGGTGTCACATCCTTACAACGTGAGGAGCAGCAGAACTCTGTTGCAGCATCCTTGGCTCAGTTGTCAGTGTTTAAATAACCCAAGTGTGGGGAAAAGATGTCCTGCAGGTCCGTGTCCATCCTTGGCAGGGAGCTGCCATCTCTCCAGCTCAGTTTACCGTCACATCCTTGCCCTGATACCTGGATTTGCTCCTTATGTGCCATGGCAGTGTCACCACATCAGGCAGTGATGTGCAGGGTGGGGAAGACAGAGCTGCACTGGCTCGGCAAACACCACTTGGCTTTTGGGTGGAAAACAGCAAAAGACAAACTGCAAAAACTCCAAGGGAGGAGAGCAGAGCAGAGCGCTACAGCAGTCTTTTATTCACAGCATGAACACATCCGGATATAACGGAATGAGGGGTGACAAGAGGAGACTGGCTGAGGCGGGTGACGGGACAGGACCTCGCGTGTCCATGGGTGCTGGAGCTTCAGTGATGCTCCCTTCTGGCAGAGCTATGCAGAAGCCTCACCAGGGCCATTGCCTGTTGCAATGGTTGGAACTTTGCTTTGTAGGCATCATGTATTTCACAGCTGACCTCTGAAAAGAAGTTATCTTAGGCTGAGAGCAGACTCGATATCCCGTTCAAACCATATGTTGCTATGAACTACAGTAAGTGGAAATTCTTAGCACTGCATCCATCATCCTCTTTTTCCTAATCCTGGTTAATTTGCATCGCATCCTTGTTCTCAGCAGACACTCGAGGCAGCTTTGAGGAAGCTGTTTTGTTTGTGTTTGCATACTTCATTGGAAGGAAAGCATAACAGAGAGAAGGCAATGCCACTTGAAAGGCAAACTTGAAACACAGCGAGTCTGTGTGTGCTGTGCATAGCCCCTGGACAGGATGCTGGGGATAAGAACAGCAAAGCATCCAGTTTGTGTGGTGAGAGCTGTGTGTTGGGCAGAAGGGCATTTAAAAGGATTAAGAGAACAGGTACTGCAGGACTTGGTGATTTGTGCAATCTGATCCATTCTCAAAGCCCCCCAAATGAAGTGTTTTTCAAAAGTCTCTTTAGAGACCCCCAAGGGTAAATGTAATCTTTACTAGGGATTGTCAGGAGCAATCCCATCCTCCCCTGCAGAAAAAAATACAGAAAAGAAGAAAGAGAAGGTGAGAGGTGTTTGTGAGCTGCTGGCAGAGACTGCAGCCCAGCACCCCAATGCCTTGGTGCCTTGACTTTATCGGGGCTGTGCCCAAATCCCGCTGTCCCTGAGCTGCTGCTAAGGGATGCTGTGACCACGACACTCGCACACATTGGCTCTGCTGCCGTTGGTTGCGGCATGAGCAGCACTAATGAAACATGCCATCTGATTTTGGAGCATTTCTGGCTCTCAAAGATCAGCAATTCTGTTACCAAATCACACTTCATTATGCTATGAGGTGTGTGAGCACTCTCCAGAATCCTCTGCTTCAGTTTCTGTTCCCAACACAGTTTCCATTGTTTTGGAGTATCTTGCATTTTGTTTTGTTTTCTAACTCCTCGCTTACTGTTTGCTTTGCAATAGTTTGAGAAATGGATACTGAAATCTGCTGCCTCTTATCCCCGTCTGAGGAGTGGGAGGAGATGTGTCCATACAGGGCAGAATGGGGAGTGGGCAGTGCTGTCCACACGCTGTGCTTGCAAACACACGAATCAGCACCTCGACTTGGTTTTATTCCCCTGAAACTTAATGTTACCAGGTTTTTACAAGAAAAATGCCACATGTTGGGCAATGTGAGAACTAAAGCCCAAATAGCACAAGGAGCCACTTTGGCTTGAGGTTCCATTCCCAACACAGGTCACTCGGGATGCCACCACAGCCAGGTCATCCTTTCTGCCTTGCCAGGTGGGCACCTTGTTGCTGCGTCACCTCAGTGGAGCAGCCTTTGCTCCTGAGGACAGCAGATTTTTCCTTATTTATTCCAGCAGAACAAAAGTCACTGTGGTACCTTTGGCCAGATTCTGCTCCATTAGGGTGTTCCCTTACTGCCTCAGTTGGGTCACTGTTATTTTTGAGGAGTGATTTCTCCTCTCTGCTGTATTTTTGCTCACTGGACGTGGAGGAGAGCTGCATCTCACACCCTTCCTCCTTCCTATCTTCTCAGCTCAGAAGAGGTTGCACGCTCGCGTTCACTGCCTGCTCCCTTCTTCCTTTGGCCTCTCGGGAAAATGTTTCCCCTTGGAAGCAACAGCCAAGAGGGATGGGTGGGAGAAGAGACGGTGGTGCTCGGTGAAGTTTGGGATGTTTGACTTGCTATTGATGGACTGATTGCCACTGCTGTTAAAAAAAACCACGCAAACTCTGGGAGCATAAGTTGTAAATGAGCTTTGGAGAGGGTGATGCTGAATTTTCCTGGGTATGGATCTAAGGCAGCCTGAGCTTGCTTTCTGCCTTGCAGCTGCTGCAGCTCTGCACGCTGTTAATCCACTGTCCCCTCGCTGCACTGTGAATCAATGGGCAGGTCACACGCCAAGGGCTCTCCTGCGCTGGGGTTAAGAGCGGGGCTCAGACCTGGGGCTTCAGGTCACTGCAGGCTGGAGGTTGACGCTCTCGACGGTGGGGTTCTGGGGTAAGCTTTTATTAACTGGGAGAAGAGCTTTTGTGGTCCAAAAGGTTTTTGTGGGAGAGACGTGGGTTGTGCAACTCACCATTAACTGTGGTTTGCAGCTTTTTGCTCTTCCCTGGAGGACACAAGGAGCAGCGAGTTAAGGTCATGGAAAGCTCTGTTTCAGTGGCCACCTTCTGACTATCATTTTCCTCTGCTGTTTGAAAACCTTGGAGTTTTTCTATAGTTTTGTTAACTTTTTCTCATCCTGCCTCAGTTTTCCTCCTGAGAATTTCCTGTTTTCTGCGTATTTCCTACTTTTCCATACACCTATGTGTATCCATGTGAAACATCACAGAGGCACTGAAAAAATAGACAGTTGTTGAATCGCTGTTGTCATAAATTGGAGACATGGCCCCTGTTAATTTAGAAAGCTCACTCCAGTCTTGCAGGAGGCTCTTGGGATAATGTCTGAAATTTGGGAGCAAAGGCTCCAGGACGCATTCAGGCAGGGCTGGCAGATTTGAGCATAACAAAAATCCAAAGGAAATGCTGGGCTGAGCTCCTGGGTTTCCTCTAACTTCCATTCACACCAGGAAAACAACAACGTGGCTGAACTCAGTGCTGCGGTGGTGTCTGTGTGCTCATGTCCCGATGAAGGGGTGTGTTTGAGAGCAGAAGGATCCCCTCTATGGTAATGTTCACCCTCTGTGTAAGTCCCTGCAGAACTGGGTCTGTGCTGTCTCCCAGCACACAAACACCTTTGGGTCGCACTGATCCGAGCCCTGGGCTGTGATAAATCTGGTCCTGGCATGAGGTGTGCTCCTCTGCTCCCGTGCCGTACCGAGGGAGGGTCTCCTGTAAAGACAGCGAACAGAGAGCAGCAAGGTGCATGTTACTTTACAGTAAACGCTAGCACACAACAAGGCCCTGTTTTCCATAGCACTTCTGAAAATTTAGAGTATGTTGGTTAAAGCAAATTATTTTATTCCATAAACAGTCCTGTGCTGTGGGGTTACTGCAGTGCTCCCAACACAGGCTGTAAATATCTCTGGACAACAAAACTGTTCCTTAAAGCAGTGTCCCTTCAGGCATAGAGCCCTAAGTTTGCTGGCTAAGTTACCCCTCTGTAACGCTCCCTGTGGTTGAATTTGAGAGAGCCGAACCCCTCTGACGCCCTGTCCGTGTCCGGGTGAGCTCTGTGGGGATGTGTCACCACCTCGTCAGCCGATTCCTCCATTGCCTCCTTGTTGAGGTGTCCTCAGTGTGACAATATGGTGTTCTCCTGCTGCCATCCCCCAGCCCATGACACGGGGACTCAAACTTGCTCCTCAGCCTCAGTCTCTCATCCAAGCCCTCGCAGTTTTCCCCATTCAGAAGCAGCTATTGTTGAAGTGACATCTTAATGCCAGTTATCTGATTGATCTGTTACCTGTCTGCCTGCATAGGGATGAGGAAAAGAAACGAGAGAATCCTTTTAGCATTGGAATTGGAGAAACGGAGCTTAAGAAAACCTCTAACAACGAGAAACTTCTTTTAGAAGTTAGCAAGTTTCGTGTGTTTCACTTTAATAGATGGGTTTATACCAGTAGAAAGAGAGGTCTTTATGACCCTCGGAGCCATGAACGGCGATCCATGGGTGCAAGCAGGGGGTGAGACCACCCCTCTTTCTAGTAAGCACAGAAATCCCATCCTAACAACATTTGCCTGTTTGTCTCTTCAGGCCTAAGATGGGGCAGAAGAGCTGGGGAGTGGTTTTTAATGCGCTGCAGGAAGAAAAGCGCTTCCCACGTAGAGGCTAATTCAGCACTTTTTACCAGTTCCAGAGCAAACAAAATCATGTAAATAGAAATTAACAATGGCAAATCTAAAGATTTAGGAGAAACACACAGGAACAACACTGAGTGACCAGACAGGGCATCTTTCCTGGGCCGTGTTAATGAGACAAAGATTGACCCCAGAGTCGTGTGGGTTGGACGCCCTTCCCCTGCACAAAGGCCTTTTCCAATTTTTGTCATGGCTTGGAAACAACGTCTTGCCCTTCTATTTTGTGGTTCTGATGAACCAGTGTTCTGTTTAAAAATATGTGTTATACTGCAGTAAGTAATGTCAGCAAACACCCTGTGTGCTGTCCAGGAGACCCGTTTTGGGGGGGATTGGGCTGGTTTCATACTGATTTGTAGCTCTGCTTCCGCTGCTTCTGGCACCTGATCTTTCTTGCAAACGAGGCTATTTTGCCTCCAGGGTTCTCTACTGATTAAGTAATAAATAAATAAGGATAAAATGAACCTAGCCTTGCCTAAAATAATTTCGGAGGTTAAAAAAGAGAAAGATGGAGGGGATTGCTATTGATCTGAGCTATTAAAACATCACGGCTACTTTTCTACGTTAAATGGCGAGAGGTTTGGGAGGTGACTATGGAGAGAAAGAATGAAAAATAACAACCATGCATGAGATTAAGGCATTTAATTGTGAGTGGGGATTGTTTTGGTTTGGTTTTGTTTTTTTTCTTGACTATTCCTATCATCCACAGTCCATGTGCTTGCAGAAACATAGCAGGTTTTTCTGAATTTGATGCCCTCTAATGAACATTGCTTTTTAAAGCAGGCTTGCAGAAGTTTATTTTTGGAAGCCCAGAAAGGAATCCAGCCCCAAATCCCCCTGCTCTTAAACTCTCCGGTTGCAGGGTCTGGCAGGCCAAGCGCTGGGGTTTGTCTGAGGGGTTAAACCTGACACCCCTGCATTCAATCCCCCTCAGCGGGCCCCTGCCGTGGCCCTTGCGCCCAGGCACAGCTTGGGGCGGGATGAGCTGCCACGAGCCTCCACAGCCTCCAAAAAAGTGCCTGCTCCCGCAGGGGGAGGCTGTGGGAGGGAGCGGGCACTGGAGGCGATGCTTTTTGACATGTCTCACCCGGGATGTGGTCAGCGTTGCTTTATCTGGCTCACGTGCGAGGATGCTCGGGCACGGGGCAGCAAAATGTTTTGCCTAAAGTCCATGGATTGCAGCAGTGGCAAACATCAGCTCCGTCCCCAGCCTCCCCGTGCTCGTCCCCATGGCCTCTGTGCAAGCAAATCTGTGCTACAGAATCAATGGTGAAGCGCTGGCGATGTTGGCTGTGGTCTGTGTTTGGGAAATAAAAGGAAACCAAAGTCTGTAATATTTTATAGCAATTGCCATAGCGATGTCAAGCCCCGCTGTGGTACAGCGCAGGACTTGGCTTGAGATGAAGGGTAAGCCAAGGGCAGGCAAAGAAACCCAAAGTTGCTTTTTTAATATTATTAAACTTCAGGTATTTCAAGTTGCTACAAATAATAAAGAGTAAATTTAAAAGGGACTGTGAAAAATGGGGTGATGAACATCTGTGCTGTGTTGATTTATCCAGTAAAACAAGCAGAGGAGTGGAAACGGAGTCGTTTCTCAGTGGTGCTGGGCTGTGGCAGGGAGCATTTGCTGCATGGCGAGGAGCAGCACGGGGCTCGGCGAGAGGAGAAACCCTGGCCACAGCCTCTGGTGTTAATCTTTGTGATGGGGAGGGAAATATTGACAGCAGGATGGTGCTCTCTGACTTGAATGACAGGCCATATGTTTGTGAAGCAGACTGAAGTACTACATAGAAAAGACACGGGCAAGTGGAGAGAGAAAGAGAGAGAGAGACGCGTTTTCTCTTCACATGTAAAACTTCCAACACTTGGCAGGAGCCCAGCGACAATTAATCAGCAGGAGCCTTTTAGAAAGCCTCTTCCTAGGAAATAAGGGTACAGAAAAGTCCTTTAAATTAAACATAATTTAAAACAAAGTAGTGCGTCAATAGGGGGAGAAAAAAAAGAGGGGGGAGAGTGGACTGACAATAAATACAGATTACTTGGTATAAATCCGTCAGGCTTTGTCCTGTTCTGGTACCCATCTGTGCCGCTGCTTCTCGCTTGGCCTCAGACCTTTGGTGGGGTCTGGGGGTGCCCCAAAAGGCTGGGGCACAGAGGGGACCTGCAGCCCCATCCCTTGGTGGAGGAGCTCTCACCATGCGGCAGTGAGCAGAAGAAATGCGGCCAGGGAGAGGGAAAGGAGGTGATTGGATTTCTAAAGCACCCTTGAAACCAAAGCTGCACTGTTTATAAACTTCCATAAATATTAATTGATATTTAATAAGGTAGGCAAACACAAGGGAAAGTATTGTTTTGGCCAACTCCTCAACAGCGATCCCAGCCGAGCGTGAAAGAGTTTGTGTAACTTTCCTGCAGGTTAAGAGTGGGTCACGGAAGGTCCCTTTTTCCTGGCCGCTGACCCAGCTTTTGAAGCTCTACGGGAACATGGGAGGCTCCTGGGAATTCAACCCAAATCCCCACTGTCTGGGGGGGGAAGCACTCGGAGCGCAGAGCCCGGGGCGCGGGCATTGCCGCCCCGCTCCAGCCCCGACCAGGGCTTTCCAGGGGGATTAGGCTGGGAAGGGGGCGAGTGTTTTGTCAGATGGGGAGTCTGATGAGATAATCAGGGCCGTTAATTGATACGCTTTCCCACATAACTTGACAGGTCCAACAGGTGGTGAATAGCCCCTCTGCTAATTCGCGTCAGGCTGGCGTCCCGTGCCAGGCTGTGACTCGTGCAGATAAAATGACAGAGAAACGGGGCAACATGCAAAAAGGAAAAGCTTTGCAATTCCCACCAACCCTGCTCTGTAATACAAGTCCCTTGCAGGGCATCTTCACGTAATCTGTACTGCCAAAGGGTGGAGCAAAATTCAAGGGAATGCGTTTCCTCGTTGGTTTTTTTGGTGACTTACTGAGATTTTGCTGCCAGCTCCACTAAAAGAAGCATAAAAATATTTTTTTGTTTTATTTCTCATTCTCCTATCATGCATGGGCTGATTCATGGATTTGCACTGAGACTTAGAGAAAAAATCAATGTCAAATAGAATGGAGGCTGATATTATAAAATTAAGATCTAAGATTTTCTGGCTGTAGAGCTGCACTCGGAGTCAGTCTGCTATGGAGGCAAGGGCTTGCAGTGAGTTCACGTGAGGGGTTCAGATATGAGCCCTCTTCCTTGCAGCTCCTCTCCCTGAATTTGGGAATGCTTCCCACCCCCATCCGTGCCTGGGCCGGCATCTGGCTCCTCCATCCTTCGTCCCCGGGATATTTCATTGCTCTTCTACAGGGGAAAATCACCAGTTCTTTAGAGAAAAACCTGAGCTTGCAGCTGGAACTCAGGGTTTCTGTTGCACAAGAAATTTCATTTTTAAGTAAACAGATGCACCATCTATTCTGATTGCTCACAATTTCAGTCTGTTCCTGTGATTTTTCGTCCTGTTTGTTTGGGGATGAGGATGTGCAGTGCATTTGCTGCTAGCGCTGAAGTGCCCCTCCAGGGTCCTTTCTACAGCAGCAACAGCAGCCAGGGCCCTTCTCACTGCATCCCAGAGGAGGATTGAGCAAAGGGGAAACGAAGGGTTTGAAGAACACAACAGTTCCTGAGCATCGAAGAAAAGTTGGAGATGTTATAGAGCTTGGGGTGGAGGGTTTTTTTTTGTTTTTTTGCCTTTCCTTTTTCTTTTCTATTTCTTGTCTTTCTTTGAGAGGAGCATCCTCATCATTTAACCAGCTGCACTTCTCAGCTGGGGAGCATCGCTTTGCATTGCACCTTGTTTGGCATCCCAAAGCGAACCCTGCCCAAACATCGCTGTTGGTGTGCAAATGGCGCACAAAGCCACCTTTACAATAGTTGCCTGTCTGTATCGAGTTCACCAGGTTTAATTACACCACCCCACAGTGGAAATTTCACAAAACATTTTATCCGTGCGTAAAATTTAATTAAACAAACAGACCCCGAAAGAAAGCGTTACATTTGTCGCAGCGAAATCTGCGGCGAAGCAGGATTATTTCCTGCTCTTACACACGGGTTACGGCTCCAGATTGACAGGGGTTACCTTTGATGTGATGCAGATGGAAAATCAAAACGTGGGGATTAATCCCTCTCGCTCCAGATTATGCAGGAGCGCGAGCAGGTGGCAGGAGAGGCCAAGCCCATTCCATTTCTCATTGTGTCTGTGGCGCCAAGCCGCTGGCGAGTGTATGATGTGATATAATTGTGAGGTGGAAAACAGCGAGGGAACCTCTTCCTTTGTGTTTCCAAGGCCGCGATGGCATCTTTATTTGATAAAGGAATTGGATTAAGTCTAATCCCCGCACTTGGAGGCGTTTTATTGCCTAGAAAACACTTTCTTAAAAGCGTCTTCGCTGCTGCAAGCAGGGTGTAAAATATCCCTTGCGGGAAAGCTGAGGCCAAGTTTTCCAGGGATGACCAGAAATCCTTGGTTCCTTTCTTTGGGGGCTGGGTTCAGATTTAAGGCATTTTTTAATTAAATCTAGATTCTAAAAGCAGAAGCCAGGCTGTGCCTTTTAATGAGCATCTGATTAAGAGCCCAAAGCTGGAGCCACCCAGCTTGTTAGCCAGTTGCTTAACTCAGTTGACGCTCTGATTCAGGATATTGTGTAGGAATTTAGATTCTTTCATAATGAATAATTCACAGATGAAACACGAGCTCTGTAAATTCAGGGAAACGAGCTGTCAGCAGTACAACCGGGAGGCGAGTGCCGTGCACGGCGCACGTTGTCTCGGGAACTTCCTCTGGCCCCAGCAGTGGGACACACTTCACAGATCACAACAAAAGCTCAAAGGAGAGAGGAGGATGACGTGACCAGAGAGCATGCAGGGGCTCCGATTGTTTGTTACGCTGTGGTGGGGCCTGTCAGGTGGGAGCTTGAACGCTCCTGGACCCTGGGAGGTTCGGGTGGGCTTTTTGGAAGACCGTGAATCGCACAGCACTGAGTTCCCCTGAAACGGGCTCAGCAAAGCTGCTCGGAGCTGCAGGGGAGGTCCCTCTGCAGCCCCTGAGTTTTTAGGTTCTCTGTGTCCTCGCAGCAGAAGTGCTGCCAAGCGCTGTCTCATTTCGGTAGTCAAAGTTCCCAAGTGAAAATACCTGCAGGGCTTCGTTCCTCGTGCAGATCAGCGGTACTGGGAGGAGATGCCTCCCTCGCCCCAGCGAGCTCCAGCCTTTTAAACCTGCGATCTGCTCCCTGGAGCCAGGCGTTGGTGTGAAACCAACCCCTCTGACCCCAGCAGCATCCGTCACCCCTGGGGCTGGGCAGGGTTCACTGAGCTTCAGGCGAGGGTGGGAGGACCTCTCTGGTTTCATCCAAGGGTTGGCACTGAGCTTTGACTCTGCTTTTTTTGGCCAGAAAGCTGAGTGGTGTAAAGTTTGCAAAAGGAAAAGGTTTGGTGGGAAAATCTGCTCTGCGCTGGGGCTGTGCCCCGATCCCAGCTCAGCACCCGGGTCTGCCCAAACGCCCTCCTTGGCTCCAGGGAGCTGGACCGAGACCTTCTGACCTCTGCTCTTCCATTTCCTCATAATTAACACTAGTCTAGTGATCCTGATCTCCATCAACATTTGGGGTTCAGAATAGCTCTGGGTTTTTCTCCCTACGTCAAATTCCCCTTAAACAGGAGTTGTGTGGCTGAATTGCAGTGCTGCTTTCAGTGCGAGACACGATTATGTCCGCCCCTCGCCAAGCCTGTTCTCTGCAGTGTTCAGAGGGCAGTGGAGATCTTTGCTTGTTTGGGAAAAATGTCAGCTTTCTCCCAGGAGACAAATTTTGTAACCATCATTTTAGCAGAGGGACCCATTTTGGGGTGGGATGTGTGTGTGCTTACAGGGTCCATGTGTCGTACTGACACATTCCTGTGTTGGAAATCCTGCTCCCTGCTTCTCTGCTACTCACAAGGTCTGCCTTGAAAGCTTGCCGAAAAATGTTTTTTAAAATGCATCTGCAAAGAAATAAATTGTTTCCCAAACATACTGGAATGTAGAACTTCAGAATAACACCGTGTTTTAGAGGTCGGTCCCAGCAGTGCTGTGTGTTCTGGGAGACGGGAACATCATGGGACTCCTGTAAAAAGGACTTGCAGAAATGCTGCACATGGAGATGTCTCTCCATGGCTCTGAACTCTGAACCCAGCGCCATCTCTGGAGGAAATGCCTTCGTTTGTAAAACACAAACACATTTCTCCGCTGACTATGAGCTCATTTAGCTCTTTTTCCATGCAACTGGTTGCCAAATGTGCTATGTTAGTGAAACGCTTCCCTTGCAGCAAAGCAGGTGGCAGGGAGCTGGAACCAGCGCAGCGGTCAGTGGTGACACTGCAGCAGGGGCTTGGGTCGGTGGTGACACCGCAGTGGGAGCTCAGGTCAGTGGTGACACCGCAGCGGAGGCTCGGCTGTCACCCCTCTTTGGGCTCCACAGGCACCAGTGAAGCCAGGCCAGTGGTGTTGGTCGCTGTGGCTCAGAGCATCGCAGCAAGGTTTCTGGTTCCCTCTTTAGAGGGGCTTTACTGGGTGCTCCTTGTGCAGGGAGGCTCTGTAGTGGGAAGGTGTCCCGCAGCTCCTGGAGAAGTGAAATGTCACTTTCTCCATACGAGGCACAAAGCCAGGGCCATGGGTAGGTATTGTAGAAGGGACCCATTTCATTTCATCAGCTCTAAAATTGGTGTTTGCCATGGGAACATCCTGTGCCGTGATCTGCTCCTGCTCCTGCTCCTGCTCCTGCTCCTGCTCCTGCTCCTGCTCCTGCTCCTGCTCCTGCTCCGCACGGTGGGGTGGTGAGGGAAGGAGGGAGTATCGCTGAGCACCGTGCAGCCGCAGCATCCCTCACTCTGAGGGGCCAGGGGTGGGACCTGAGCCCACCCTTCCCTTGCTTGGACCTAGAAGCTTTTCTTCTGTTCCCCTGAGATCGTGTGGGAGATGCAAAGCCTCCTCCTGACTGACCAGTGGCCAAGAGCAGAGAAGCGTTTCATTCCAGAGGCCAGCATTTCACTATATGAGTGCTTTTGAAATAAGGAAAAATGGGTGGAAATTGCAGTGGGCTTAGCAGACAAAATTGAGCAGTTGACTGTGGCAAGGCACACAGTACTTAAATGCAAGAGCTGATCTAATCGTTGTTCTCGAGGAAGCTTTTTGCTGCATTTTAGCACACAAAGCTTTTCGTTTTCTCTTTTGTGGCTTGAGCTGCTATTTAAGAAAGCAAAAATCAATAAACCTTTCCAGCTTTCAATCTTTTGCCCCAAAAGGTGTTTTTTTGGGTAGTGTTTTGTCATTCATAAGCTGTGGCGACAAATCCTTGACATCATTCATGGATAATATCGATCAGCTCTTCCATTGCACCAAA
Organism: Mesitornis unicolor; assembly: GCF_000695765.1. Taxonomy (NCBI): domain Eukaryota; kingdom Metazoa; phylum Chordata; class Aves; order Mesitornithiformes; family Mesitornithidae; genus Mesitornis; species Mesitornis unicolor. The sequence continues at coordinate 57,351 of NW_010178090.1, read as the reverse complement.
GGACAAATAGAAATCATTTATCTGTCTGGACTCCAAAACAGCAGAAGACAAAGGGCTCTGCCAGCCACCCATGACAATCAGCAGCTGAAGGTATTAGCAGGGGTCAAGTTCAGAGGTCAGTGGTCAAACAGGTTGTCATCAGTTTCTCACAGCCATCAGAGGGGAAAAAGGCAGCTGGGTCTGATTAGACTGGTGATGGTGGGTGCTCAGGGTGCACCCACCCCAGGGGCTGCCGTGGGGAGCGGGGCCATTCCCTTCCCAACGGAGGGCGCATGGTAGGGTTGTTTTTATTTATTGGGAATACGGAGTCTTAACCCCACCTTCACTCTGCCAGGAGCTGCTGGGACTTTTTTTTGCCAGGGGGGTTAGATTGGATATCAGGAAAAATTTCTTTACTGAAGGAGTGGTCAAGCACTGGAAAGGGCTGCCCAGGGCAGCGGTGGAGTCCCTATCCCTGGATGTGTTCAAAAAACGTGAAGATGTGGCACATGGGGACATGTTTTAGTGGGCATCGTGGGGTTGGGTTGACGTTGGACTTGATGGTCTTGGAGGATTTTCCAGCCTTAATGACTCTGTGATGCTATGACTAAAGGCCTGGCCCAGACAAACCGTGAGAAGCTTCAGTTTTCCGTGGTCTTGTCCAAGCTGGCCTTTCTCTGAGCATTTCCAGGATCAGTTTGTCTTGATGTTGTTAAGGGATGTTGTTCAACCTTCTGCACCTGTTTTGGGATCAGTCTCTTCTGGAATGAAGGCTCCTAAACCTGCTGCTTCAAATCCATCTTTCCTGAAGATCTCTGGAGAAGCTTGGAGATTGCTGAGCCAGGTGCACCCCAGCTGGGTTTCATCGGACGTACACACCGCACTGAGGGAAAGTGTCAGCTCTACCAGCATATCCTTGTTCTCCAAGGTGGAGAGCCAGGCATTCTTGTGCCACCAGATTAGAATTAACAAATCGCCAGGAGGTCAAGAGGAAACCTTATTGCCCTCTATTGCTCCCTGAAAGAAGGTTGCAGAGGTGGGGGTCCTTCTCTTCTCCCACATAACAAGTGATAGGACGAGAGGAAATGGCCTCAAGTTGTGCCAGGGGAGGTTTAGATTGGATATTAGGAAAAATTTATTCACTGAAAGGGTGATCAGGCACTGAAATGGGCTGCACAGAGAGGTGGTGGAGCCACCATCCCTGAGGTATTTAAAAAATGGGGAGATGAGGTGCTTAGGGCCATGGTTTAGTGATGGACAGGGCATGGTTGGACTCGATGATCTTCAAGGTCTTTTCCAACCAGACACTTCTGTGGCTCCCAAGAGCTGCTGGGCACAGCAAGGCCATACGCCAGGGACGCCGGCTCCAGCACACAGCCCTGGGCACTACAGCTCCCCTTGGGATGAAGCTGATGTCAGGCACAGGGCTGCCAAGGGCTTTGCATGTGTGTCTGTATCCCTGACTTCAGCACCAGCCACAGAGAAGGATTGCCTTCGTGGTTCTTGTTGGTGACTGTGTCTATAGTGGCTCATCTTTTCCCGTGCTGTGAACACTTTCTTGGGCTCTCTCCTGCTTTCCCATCTCCGCCTTGCCACAGCTGTCCTCAGTGTTTTGATTTTAAGAGGGCTGGCAAACAGAGATTCATCTTGTATTTAACCACGTGCGCCTCGGTGGAGTTTCACTTGCAGATTATGCTCGCGCAGTATTGACAACTGGTCCAGGCAGCCTGGAGAAAAACACGCTGTACACACACTGGAGGTACATTTTATTTAAACTGTGACAAGTTTTCCTCTATTCATCAACAACTGGTTGAGGCAACGGAGACTTTCTTACAAGAAACAGGCATCTTCTTGCGCTGTAACAAGGCGCTCCCTTTGCATTTTAGATAGATAGCTGGGGAAGTGCTTGTGCAAACATAAACTCCCACTGGATAAATAAGCTGGGTACGCGATGCTGGGAGCCAGCGCCGCTCCTTCACGCTACAAAGTCAATGTGGTAAATGTAGCGCTTCGCTTAAATTTCTTCTCGTGGGTAGAAATTCTCCCTTTTATTTTGTTTTATTCTCCCAAGGACGCTGCCAAGGTCACCGCGGATCCTGGCGTTCCAAAGAGTGTATCAGGGATACAAACCCATTTCACCAGGCTATTGTTGTATGTATCCTCCTGTGCATCCAACTTCATTTCCACTTCAATTTTATCAACCTTCCGCTGGAGACTCAAGGAGATAGGAAACAAGTACTGACACGAATTAGCCCGGAGATTGACTGATATAGCTCAGCCCAGGAATCCTGGGTAAAGCCTTCTCCGGGCTCTTTCTCTTCTGCTCGCTCTCTGCCTTTTTTTCCCCCACTTTTTTTTCTTATCCACTACAACTGTCTTTGTCAGCTGCCTGTCAGAGATGTCACCAGTCCTGTCCAGGATGACAGACAGGGCAGGAAGGCTTTAGATGGGGCAATTTGCCAAAAAATACCCAATGCGATGCATAAAAGGTGGCAACGCATGGCAAAGGCTCCAGGGAGGAGATCCCCATTAGGCAGCTGTGGGTAAAAAGCCAGTTTGCTCCTCTCAAAACTGCCGTGAACCCCAAAGGCGCTTACCCCTTTGCTTTGGGGAACCACTGCTCTCCATCGATGCTGTGTGTAGGGTTGGTGAGGGGTCAGTCCCCCCTCACCGTGGGGATTGGGGTGCTGGAAAGGCTCCAGGATGAGTTTTGGTGGCAGAAGATGCTGTTGGTGATGTGACCCCGGTGCCACGGTGTTTCCTTCTGCCTGGCCGGGCTGTGGAGGAGAGCAGCAGAGCATCGCCCAGCACTGGTGGTGCTCACAGGGTCCAGCTTGGCTCTGCGGGGAGAGGACGTGGTTCCATGCAGGGTGGGACAGGGATGCTGGAGCGCTGCGGGGCTCTGCTACCTGCCTTCGCTGCAAACTGCAGCCCCTCTTCTTCCTCAGAGCATGGGGGAGGAAATCTATGCCCTTTGGGTTCAAAAAAAGGCTCCTAGAGGGAAAGTGGGAGAGGGGAGCGAGAAAGAGAATGAAAATGATTTTAATTTTTTTTTGGCGTAGAAATGAAGCTGATATTGAAAGTGAGTAAATTTTAATGAAACGGTGCAAAAATGACATCATTTACTCAGAAATCATTAATTTGTCAGCATTAATATTTCAGCTACAACATTGCCTGTCATTCTGTGCCAGCAATGACTGATAAATCTATAAAAGTGTGCTGCTAATTTACTGAATATTTATGTGCAGTGTCATTTGCCGAGTAGGATTTGAATTTATTTCACTCTGTATTCAGCTGGAGAACATTTCTAGCAAACCTAAAATGAACAGCACCAGGCTGTGCAAAGTAAAGCTGGCAAAACTTCTTAAATACCATTGTAAAAGGAGGGGAGGGCTGGCCGGAGGCTGCGTCCCCCTTGGACAAGGCTCTTTAGAGATGGGGTCCTGGCAAGCGGCACACGGGTGTTTTGGGACAGGGCATGGCAGCTGCCAGCCCCGGGGCTGCACTGAGATGGATTTGTCACATTCATAACGTTTGTCATCTCCAGACCTCCTCAGAGGTGTCAGCTTGATCCCTTCCACCTCCCCTGGGAGAACGCGTGTGTGTTGGGAAGGAGCGAACGTTTCCCACAGAGCGGGTTGGTGGGAATGTGTGCGTTGGTTTGGAAAATGGGCGGAAAGTTTGCAAGCTGGGGAGGAAGGTTTGAAGAAGATATTTTGGCAGAGTTTTGTGGGTGAGGTCCTTTGGGGCTGGTTTGTATCGGCTGTGGCAGCTCTGGTCAGCCCTACCTTGCGTGACGTGGGGCCGCTGCAGAAGACCCCTTGGCGCCCCAGCACGGAGGAGCGAGCACTCATGGCAGGGCTGGTTTTGTGGGTGAGGGTTATTTTAACCATGCCAGAGCCTTCCTGCAGCTCTGCCCAGGGTCACCGCAGCTCCACAGCACTGATCCCTGCGAACCTCCAGGGATGCCCTGCTTGGTGGCTGCAGACAGCGCCAGGGCTCCCCAGGGCCTGGGCAGGACCGGCACAGCCATCAGGGGTGTTTTGGGAGGGGAGTTCTATGGATGGATAGCTCGGTCACTGAAAACTGTGATTCTGGGGTGACAGAAACTGTTTTGAAGTTCAGGCTGGGTTTGGATGATGCTTTCAGGCAGAAAGAAGTAAGAAGCAAATTTTTGGTGGCATGAAAAGAAAGTTTCCTTTTGGCAATTTGAAAATGGAAATTTTTTTCTTTTTCCATTTCGAAATTTTGGATTTGGATCAAATTTATTAAAGTCATTTTCATTATAGATTTTTAAATTAAATAGGAAGTCTCCTTTTGGGTGAAAGAGAGAGGCATCATTTATTTTTTTTTAATAGATATTTGTCAGGACCAGAGGACTTTTCCCTGTAACTGCTAGAGCCGTAGAATGAAAAATACGGCTACTTTAACCTATGAAGCTTGTATGCCAAGCACTGATGGGGAGGTGCAGAAGAAAGGAAGGACTTCCCAGGGCACCGGAGCCCTGTGATGTGCCCAGAGCCGCGTGCACGCTCTCCAGATGCCATCTCCACCGCGTGTCCCCATGGCTGAGGGTGCTGGTGGTGGCTCCTTGTTCTTGCACCGGCTCCCATGCAGCTGGGCCACTAACGTGCACATGGTGGGCTGGATTATTTGCATCCCAGCACAGTCTCGGGCTCGCTCTGAGCTTTAGGAACCTCCTGAACGTGAGAGCTGAGCGCTGCTCACCAAGGGCCACCCATTGGGCTGGAGACCACAGGAGCTGCTGGTAATTAACAGGGATATTAATCCAGGTAGCCTTGTTATAGTCACATTTTTCACTTTCATCAGAATAGTATCATATTATATTAATATAATAATAATAATTCTCGCTAATGGGCTGTGAGATGAACTGGGTGATGTTCGTGGTGGTGGGGCAGAGGGACACATCCTGCAGAGCCAGTTGCTTCCCGATAACCCCAGGATCCAAAGGTTCGAGGGAACCCAGCGTGTCTGCCCATGCTGGCATGGCCTGCGCCCCTTCCCTCTCCTGCCCCTTCCTCTTCCGTCCCTTCCTTCTGCTGCTTCCTCTCCTGCCCCTTCCCTCTCCTGCCCCTTCCTTCTCCTGCCCCTTCCCTCTTCTTCTCACCCACGTGTGGGGAACGTTGTGGTCGGTGGGCGATGGTGTTGCCACCAACACCAGTCTGTCCTGGTGCTGGCTGCTGGTGCCACACCTGCTGCTGTCAGGGTACAGGGATGAGCTGGACGGTGCAGACCCTCTGGTCTGACAGGTTTGGGCAGGGCGGTCAGCAGGATGGAGATTTACCTTAAGGAGAAAAATCTTGCTTACACTTCGCCACTCACATCTGTTACTCTGGAAAATAGGGATGGTGTGAAAGCAAGGAATAAATCCCTTCTAAAAATATATTGGGTGGACGCATTAATTTTCTGTGGCATGTGGATGAGAGTAGAAGAATGAATTTTAAGCTTGATGCATTCTCCAAAACGAATTGTAAGCCTTTTAATTGTTGAGTGTTGGCACAAAAACATATTATTTATGAAGCTCTGGCTTGGTTCTACATGGCCCCTATGCCTTTCCTTTTCTTTTAAAGCAAATCTCATTTATTTCTTCCTAAAAGGTGCTCTAGAATCTAATCTGAGCATTATGAATATTTAATTTCCAGAGCAGGGTTTACACAATACCAGAGTGTCTGGCGGCTTGGCCGGTCCCTGCATGTGCCCAGTTTGGAGCTCCAGCAGATCGAGCTGAGTTGATCCTTGCCTTTCTGCTCCACGCGGTTCATATCCACCAAAACTCTTCATTTCCCACACATCGCAGGCTGCTTCCTTCCCCTGGCCTCTGTTTCTATAACATCCGTGTGTGTCGCAATAGGGAAAAGAAGCGCAGGAGGCAGCGGAGTCGTAGAACTTTATTGGCTTTCTTAAAGGTGATGTGATAATGCAGTAAAAACATTTCACAGGAGAAGAAAACTCCCTGTCTTCAGCTTAATCACTAGTAAAAAATTATTTCCTGTAGTGTTAAAGATCTAACTGGTCCAATCAAAAGGCAAATTAATTATGGCTCATTTGAAGGAATCTGCATGTGTCCTAGCTGTTGTGAAGAGGCTGCATGCCAGAGCCACAGCATTCCCGATGTGTTCCCTCGGGAGGCGACTGGTGCTGGCTGGGACCTGGGCAAGGACAACAATTTTGTTATTTTAATCTTTTTTAAACCAGATTTTCTCTGTCACTGCTTGGAATTTCCCTCTTGAAACCAATGGGATGGGTTTGTGCTGTTAGACCAGGTGGCCCAGCTCCCATAGCCACACCAGACCAAATTCCTTTTCTTCTGGAAAAATGTCTTATTTTCCAATTTGTAAGGTTTATGGGTTTTTTAACAGGGGAAGGAGCATTTTTCTGTATCACAGCCTGATTTTTTTGCAAACCGCTGAAAATCTCCACCTTTTCTCTTCTGTAAAATCACGATGCCCATGCCACTGGATGGGTTGGGAGACAGAATTTATAATTAGGTAAAATCAAAGGATGCTCCGAGCTGCTAAGATGGGCTCTCCTGGCCCCGTGCCTGCTGCCGTGGTTTTTGTAAGTTTAGCTCCTGTCCCTACCCTGCAGGGAGAGTGAAGTCTCACCACCCTGAACCAGTACCCCCTGCCAGCTCACAAACCTCAGAGTTTAATTTTATTAAAAATACGTTGAACAACTCATGCCAAAAAATCCCCACAAAACACCAACATACAGCCATGTCTCGTTAGTCCCAATTTTCTATAACAGAGGAGGTACTAGATGATCTGACCCCCAAATATTCTGCAAAAGCACTTTTCAAAGGCATTTCAAGCACTCTGGGCCCTGTTCACAGCATCGACCTAGTACCCAGCTGCGTCGCCTCCCTCGCTCAACACTGGTGCTGGTGCTGGTGGGGCAGCAAGGGTTAACATCCCCAGCTGGGGCAGGGACTCCCAGTATGGATGCTCCCCCAATATGGATGCTCCCCCAGCACGGATGCTCTCCCAGCATGGATGCTCCCCATTCCCAGCCCAGCTGAGCATCTCCTCCATCTCCTCCTGCCAGGGCTTTCCCACCCAGAGCCTCTTTTGTGCTCCCTCCCATTCGACCCAGCCCCAGCTAAAACGTTTTTCCTTCCCAGACATTCCCTGCATTAAGCTTAACCAGCCCAAATTGTCTCACCTTTCCCCCCTGCGCTGATAAATGCTCCCTCTGCAGTTAATGTAACCTCCCCGAACGTCCTTCATTTGTCAAAGATCGCAGCCTTTTACGGCGGGTCATTATTTCATGAGGAATTCGAACAGAAATATTTCCAGTCCACACCAAGCGATCTATTTCGCTTCCCCACCCACCACATTAGCCTCTGAATACTCTCATTATACCATTACTAATTAGAAATTCTCTCAAATTGGCGGCTGCATTAAAAAAAAGACAGTGTGCTGAGCATATGGCATAATATCCTATTAATGAACACTCTAAATTCAAACTCAGGTCAGCTGCTCATTTCTTGCTCATGACACCCAGGCAAGGGGGGGGAAAGCAAGCTGCTTTTTTTTTTTTCCTCCCCTAAAATGCATAATACTTAAATGCTAGGGATGCAACCATGCCTTAGGCCAATGCTTTATTTTATTTGGCTAATTTTTTGTTAGGGTTGTAAAAAAAAAATTAAAATGCATACATATATATATATATATACACACAGATATATATATATCGTCATAAGCCTATAGTGGAAGCCAGTGACTTGCTGGCCAGTGCTCGTTTGTGTGTTATAATGTTGCCTACTTTAAACAACAGCAAAACCAGCCATGTGCACTACTAAAATAACTTCTATCATCAGCAAGGAGATGGACGTCATTTGTGGTTGCGTATTATCCTGCCAGCATCAATGTCTTCAGCGTAGAGACGTGGGTAAGGAGAGGAGCTGCAGCACACACACTTCTTCTGCTTTTTCATTACGTGGGCTAATTGTCCTAGACACCGGCGCTATGTGAGTGACTTTTTGGGTTGACCTCCCCTTGTCCTGAGTTGGCGGAGGCTGAACCAGGATGTGAGCCAGAGGCCAGGAAGGTTGTTCCTGTGGTGGTCCTGGGGGCCATTGCAGCAAGGGGCTCCTGGGGGTGCCCGGGCGGCTGTGGGGGGCTCAGCAGCAGGGAGGTGGCATTGGTGGCCGCTGTGTCCCCGAGGACTGGGGAACGCTGCGCCCGGCTGCTCGCTGCTCGCTGCTCCCATTGCATTGCTTGGACTTGATGGACATGTGCCAGCGAGCGGGAAGGCCGGGTGTGAATGTACACGTGTTTACCTGCCTTCTGGAGGATTATTCTGGGTTTTTTTAGCACCGTAAAGTTTGTCATATGGTAAAATAGCAAATTCTTATACCCTCCTCTTCTCTGGGCATGTGAGCTGTCAGGGCTTTAGGTCTCATCAGTCTTCTTGTCACTGAGGTTTATAAAACTACCAAATGATATTATGTCAGCTGATTCTTTAATGGGATAATCATTAGCCAAGACCTGAGTAAGGTTTTTTTTGCCATCACTAATTTCACCTCAAGGTGAACACACAGGCAGAGCCCTCCGGCACGGTGTTTGCTGCGATGGGCGACGCAAGGGCGACGGCTGTGTTGTGCGATTTGACCTTGCAGTGAAAATGGAAAAAGTTTTGGCTTCTCAACCCAGTGAAACTCTTCCATTGAAAACAAATATTTTGTCCCATCAAGAATCGAATTTTCTGCCAAAACAGTTTTCATTAAATATTTCCAAGCAGCCCCAGGTAAGTATTGATTTAAACTGTTACGAGAGAGAGAAGGATGAGGCTTTGTCTCTACAAAGATCGTGTTTGCCCACCAATTAAAATTACGGTAGAAGTGAGTAATCGCTGCCACCTCCAAAGGGGGATTGTTTAACAAATCGCACAGTAATTATCCTTGGTGGTTTGCATAGTCCCATGTCACATCCTGGTCAGGACCCCAGGCACCTGGGAGCAGGCAGCAGGGCAGAGAGGTTTGAGTAGCTGCGGGAAGGGCTCCAAGGAATGGAGATCTTCTCCTGGGAGGCACCTACTGCTCTGAGAGGGATTTTTGGGAAGACCTGGTCTTCACACTTGTGTTGCCCGCATGGTTTTACAAGTGTCAAGGAGCTCCCATGGCTCGTGCTCACTGTTCCTGTGATTTTGGGGACTGCCTTCTGCAGGACGTTGTTTGGGCTGAGCAATAAGTTGTGGCTCAGGGCAGCAGATGGGTGCTAGGACTGGATGCTCCTCAGCAGTCGCAAAGCTCTGGCCCCGAGACCATCGCTCATCAATGCTTCATTGTGTTGCTGCGTTAAGGCTGTGCCCAGAAAGTGCCTGCGTCACCCTGTGAAGATTGGAGTGAGGCACATGATCATCTGTGCAACGGGAGCTTTCTGGTGCTGTGCTGGGGAACTGGGAACAGCACAGGTGACGGGTGTTGGGGTCACTCAGTGTGGGGAGGGCGAAGGGGCTGGAAGAGGCAGAGGAGAGCAGGAGAGGGTCTAGTGCCAGATCTGTCCCTTCCCGACGAGTCTTTCTCGTGTGCTGAGGGTTAAAGCCGAGATGAGCACTGTGCAGCCCAGGAAGAATTGAGGTTTTATTTCATTGGCACTGGGGTCATTCCTGATTTAATTATGTAAAAATTAATGTGAACGTCTTTCTTGGTAGGTATAGGCCATCCATGGAAATTGAATTGGGTGAAATGCTGGTTAAGCTAATCACTTACAAGTCATTATGATGGCTAAGCACAGGGATGTTGTTATCTGTTGGGACTTCTCAAAGACCTGATTGAAGACTGAGTTTAAGACCCACAGGTTTAATCAGAGGGGATCAACGATGTTGCACTGAAGTGATTTTTCCTGTTAGCGAGGAGCTCTGAACTGTTTCTTCCCAGTATGAGAATCCACGTTGCAAGTCCAAAGAGTTTCTTCTGTGCTCCCAAACCATTCCTGACCCAGCAGCCGTGGACACGGAGTTGTGTCAGACCTCAGGTTAATGATGAGCTTCTATGTATCGGAAAGTTTTACATTATTCTCTCATCATGTTGTGTTTCAGATCAGTAGCCTCCTACCAGAAGACTTGTGCTAGGGAGGCAACCTTGGCTCAGAGAAGAGATAGAGAAAGGTGGGAATCCGTCCTTCTCGTCGTGTGTTGTTCAAATGCGTTGCTGCTCACACTGTTCGTAATCTTTACCTCCATTCCTCATATAAATTTGCCTAATGTGGGCTCCTAGCTGTAGGTTCATGCCATGACTTTCTCTGCAGAAGAAAGAGCCTCATTGTTGGTATTTTCCCACTGTGAAGCTGAACATATAAACCTTGTTCTTAAGAAGTAACTCATGCTATATCAGTAACACTGGTTTTCCCAACGTGTGTATGTATTGATGCAATAGCCATGCTGCAGAGGATGAGCAATAGATATTTGAGAACCAATTTAACATTTTTTTACCCACTGTTTTTTACTGACACCTTGACCTCCCATGCCCTTTGTATTTTCAGGTCCGAGGTCCCCTCACAGTGGCAGGGCTGCCTCCACGGACCTTGCCTGTGCCATCTGCAACCACATCACCATAAAAACGTAGAGTGAATTACTGCATGTATGGGGAGGAAGGATGTTTAATGCAAAGAGGAGAGGGAAGGAAGTTGTGTCATTATATTATATGCAGGCGTTCATAGAGTGTAATCCCTGGGAAAAATCCCAGCTCTAATGGTGCAGCAGCCTTTCTTCCCCACAAGAAGCTGCAGGTGAAGGCAGTGAGTTCACACCGAGCTCCCCACTCCCACTAATAAAGGAGCTTCTGCCAGGGATCTGTTCCCATGTCCTCCGTTGGACATTAGTCATTTTAAGATAATAACAATAATCAGATTAAAGATGTCGTTGAATTGCGTGGGATCGGTGCTCTACAAGGTGGTTCAGCTCAGTGACGCTCAGCTGGGATGAGAGCAGCAGCAGCACCCTTGTGGTGATGCTGCTGTGGGCCGCTCACGCCCAAGCACCAGCCATGATGGCTGGCATCTGAGCAAAGCAGGGCAGTGACAGCAATGGAGTTTGGATGGATTTAGGAGCCTTATGTTAGCGCACCTTCCCCAGCCATTGCACGCGTTATATATGTAATCATATACGTGCCCACTTGTACGCATACATCTGTGCATGCATTTTTGGTGCAGACAGGGCTCATTTGAACCCGTGGAGACAAGGCTCTGGGCCTGAAGTTTGGTGCTCTGCTGGAGCTCCACGGAGGAGCCTGGCCAGGGGCTTGTAGGGTGCGAGCTCAACTGGGGGTCTTGCAGGGTCCCTTGAGATCTCACCTTCCTCCTGCAAGTTGTTAGCCTTCTTTAGTCTGGCCGTTGGATTTATAAACTTTCTAGCTATTTTTGTACATTTGAAAGGAATAAAAACTTCAATATTTAGAAGTGCACAAAGAGCTTGCAGAGCATTTTATCCATCTGCTCCCCAATACTAAAAATTCCCACCTTTGCAGGTGCCTGCAGGGTGCTGGGCCAGAGCTGCTTCCCAGGCTTTGTCAGGAGGCAGCTGATGTCCATATCAAATCAAGATGCTTGTTGTAATGTTCGCAAAAATGTAATTTGATTTGCTTTTGTCAACAAAATCTGTGGAAACATCCCCTGCCTGAATAAATATCCCTGCAGGCTAGCACATGCTTTGTAAATAATTTTCATTGTAACCCCCTCTTCCTAGCAGGGTGGAGAGTTGAGAACATTCATCAAGTCTCACATTAAGAAAATAATTTTCTTGTACCTAATTTGTGCAATAAATAAAGTCCACAATTTCTTGCTTCTGCAGCATGGATACGTAAAGAGCTGAGACCGGGCTTTTTTTTCTGTATTTGATGGCCATTCCCACCTCTGGCTTGGTGCCTCCCTGAGACCCCCAGCCAACAGCTCCCAGAGGTCTGGTGGTGTGGGGCACGGCATCTCCTGGGCAGCCCAACACAGGGTGACCCGAAGGAGCTTTATTTGCCAGGAGGGGTTGTGAGGCGCACATGTAGGGTGCCCCAAATACCAACAGTCTCCCACCCCCAGCTACAGCTGAACGTCTTGGGCAATGCCGAGGCTGGGCAAAGGTTTTCCCAGCTGTGAGGGCTTTTGGCCAGGCCTGCCCGCTCCTGCCAGCACCTCACTGGCACAAGGTCAAGGTTATCTTTCAAGTACAAAACTTGGAGAGGTTTGCTTGCTCACTTGCAACCTGCGCTCATGACTGACTGCAGAAGGGTTTAAACCTGTTTAAACCTGAATTGCCTATAGAATTGGAGCTGTAGGAATATGCTTTTGCCTGTTAATCTTACTAAAGTCTCATCCAAAAGGAGCTATAGCAAAAGCACAGCCTTTCTTACCCCATCCGTCCCTGAGCTTTGATACAAAACCCTTCAAAGGCAGCACTTCTCTTTCCAATGCCCTTAGTTGCCTCTGGCTTGGGCTCTTCAGGTGAGGTTTAGATTGGATATTAGGAAAACTTCTTTACTGAAAGAGTCGTCAAGCACTGGAAGGGGCTGCCTAGGGCAGTGGTGGAGTCCCCATCCCTGGAGGGGTTTAAAAAAGGCGCAGATGTGGCACTTGGGGACATGTTTTAGTGGGCATGGTGGTGTTGGATCGATGGTTGAACTGGATGATCTTGGAGGTCTTTTCAACCTCAACGATTCGGTGGTTCTGGGAGCTGCACCAAGTGCTCTGCCCCTTCAGGAGTCACCTTCAGCGCTGCTGCCCCTCGGGCTCTGCTCCACGCAGCACTGGATGAGCACGTGGGGAACCTCTGGGACAGGGCCCAGTGGCTGGGAGGAAACATGAAACACACAGAGGAGTTTTGGCGTCTGATGAGCTGCACCTCAGGTGACTGGACTCTGAAATTCCTCCTTATTGATCCCTTGTCTCATTGGAGAACTGGGGCGCGGGTCTGTCAAGCTGAGAGAATACCAAGATGGGAAGGTAGCTTTGTTTTTTTTCCTTGTAGAAATGTAAATCTGTTATTTATATATATTTTATGGATGGCATGTTCCTATCCCCAGGCATTTTGCATTGGAATTCAACTCATTGCAAGCCTATTACATGTTCACTAACTATAAACCATCTGATTTATATTCATTAACCAGTAGTAGACAGCAGCAGTGGCATAACTTTAGCACTGGACATGCCTCAGTCGACGGGTGAACTAAATTTCAGTTAATTAAGGTGCCGTAATTGTTGTCCAGTACAAGTGTCTTCAGGGCATTCACTTTGTAAATAATTTTTCACCCCAACCTTTCCTGCATACTTGGTTGCTGCTCTGCAACTTTCTTCAAGCCATAAATTATTAGGAAATCAGCGCTCCTGTGTTTCTGGTAGGAGAAGGCCTCTTTCCTGCTTCTTGCTGAAGACAGCGCTGGCATTAATGATTAGCAAAGTGCAGCTGGACTGCAGGGAACACAGTGGAAGGAAGATCACCCCCGAAACAAAACAGGAGGCATCTAATCTCCGAGAGGGTCGTTTGCTGTGGGAGGTCTGGTGCATGGCCATGGCCAACCTCGGCTCGCCTTCACTGGAAGCTTTTGCTTCAGGAGGAGCTCAGGAGGTTGAGCTTCGCCTACACAGCTTGGCTCAAAGGAGACCCAAAACCGAACCTTGGACAGGTTAAATCTGTTTGCCAAGAAATTAGAAGTTGAAATATCAAGTTTCATCCAAAGTCATCTCTCAGCTTTCTGGTCTGAAACCTTCCCACAACGTGGGGCTCGTGGCCTAGATTCAGCTGTTGGTGGGTCTTTCCACGTGAAATCTGGGGAGACCCAGGAGAACCCTCCTCAGCTGCCATCCCAAGTGAGCAAGGATGGAGAAACCCCAGTCACCTCTGTCCCAGGTATCTCAGAGTCCCAGAGCACCAACTGTGCGTGTTCTTGGGGACCACCCCTTCTCCCTGCCCCTCTCTGCTGAGGGATGCACCCGTGTCTGCTCCAGACAAGCCAGGCAGGCAGGGCCGGTGGTGCCCCTGGGGTCTGCAGGCCTGGGGGAGGATGGGGTGGGCTGACAGGCCCAAAGCGAGCACTCAGTAACGAGGAGCAATCAGTGCGAGCAAAATTAAAATTCCCGCTGCTCTCGAGTCTGTGCACACCAACTGCAGGGCAGTAATTAGGCAAGAAGCTGGATGTGGAATTGAAACTGTAATTATGAAGAGCTGCTAGATGCTACTGTAACACAGCGTTTGGCTTCCTCCTCTGCCACAGCCTTTTTTTTTAATCCTCTTTGGATTAATTGGTGCTTTGTTTTGTTTTCTCAAAAGTTCAGATTTGGAGGGGAGCCTGTGGAAGGGGGCATTTCCTCACCTGCTTTTTACACCCAGCGGGTTGGAAGCCAAGATGGAAAGTGGTTTCTTGTACCTGATGTGAAAAGTAGCGAGGAGTGGCTCTGACGGGACTGGCAGCTCACACGGCTGTGATCAGCCCTGAACGAGACATTTTCTCTTTGCTCTTTGGAAACAGGGCAGAAATGGTTCCTTCTGCAGAGCACGTGCTGTAGGTTTGGTTGATGTTAACAGCACCTCTCTGAGCTCAGTTCTCGGGGACTGACACTTTAGCAGTGGCATTCCTTGTCAGACCGGGGTTTGCCATGAAGCGTTACCATGCATCCCTCGTGCTCACTTGCCATGTTTTAGCAGTGCAGCCTGAACAAGAGGCAGGATTTTCATATGTGTTCAAGTAACAGAGCGAAAGCCAAGCTCCCCCCCGATTTGCTTTCACCCAGGCAATTCAGTGTGTTAAAAACAAGACAGCTTTGCCTGCCAGGAGTCTTTTAGCTGTGCTGTGCATTAGTTCTGTCTCCCTGCCATGACTCTGGTGGACACCCACAGACACCTCAGTAGCACATGAAGATGACCACTGGAGCTTCTCTGTCTGCTCCAGTTTCCTTTTGAACTGACAGTTCCTTTCCAGACCTGCCGGGCAGCAGACATATGCCAGTCTCCCTGATAGTTCATGTTCGCTTATTAATATAAAGATTCAACTTCACATTTGCTGGAGTAAACCTTGCATGATGCCTCTGACAGTAATTCAGTTGTAGTCTCAATCAGACGCTGGATCTCCAGGCCATGGCTACCCTGCTAGCCTTTTCCAATTTTTCACTACACCAGTCATGAATAAATCACCAAAACACATCAGATTGCTGAAAATGGAAATACGAGAGATAGGCACCAGTTCAGTAGTCAAAGAGCATCACCTTCCTGCAGCAAGCAGGCACGCTCTGTGCTCCCTTGTCTGCTCATCGCATCCCGTCCCATCAGCCAGAGTCTCCCAAATGTCTGCAAACCACCAGTGCGCATCCTGCGCGTCCTCGCTGTTGAAACGCAGATCCCACCAGTGCGGCTTCTGGCCTGGGAGAGGTGATTTCTGCTCCCCAGACACGTTGCCAGGCGAGCCATCAGCAGCACCCAGATGCTCCGAGCGCAGGGCTTGCCCTCTCATGCGTGTTCGAGACAAGCGCTGTTCGTTTTCAGTACTTGCTAGCAGAAAGAGCAACAAAATCAGTTTTTTCAAGGCTTTTCCCTGCCCCCAGTGCAATGCATTTTGCAGAAGACTGCAGGCTCTGGTTTCGCAGGCGGTGACCACAGCAGCCCTGAGCTTGTCCTGCCCCCAGCTCCCCAGGGTCTGCTGCTGTCTCCCATCAGCGGGTGCTGCCTGCAGTGGTGCTGGTACGAAGCAGGGTGGCCCAGGACCTGTCTCCCATCTCCCAGCAGCACCCGCTCCCCTGGGCAGTGGGGCTGCAGAGCAGCTGGGGTGGGTGGCAGGGAAGCAATCACCCTCCATCGCTCACAGTGTGAATCCTTGGGTCTATCCCCTTGATTTCAGCTGGTCCTCTTCTTTAGTTTTTGCATTTTGCTCTGCTACAAGCTGGGAACTCTTCTGCTAGAAACAGAGCAGAGGGAGATGGGG
The DNA here is from genome assembly GCF_000695765.1 of Mesitornis unicolor. Classification (NCBI taxonomy): domain Eukaryota; kingdom Metazoa; phylum Chordata; class Aves; order Mesitornithiformes; family Mesitornithidae; genus Mesitornis; species Mesitornis unicolor. Next base: position 41,453 of record NW_010178090.1, on the reverse strand, counting down.
GAGCACTGAGACCCCATCTGCACCCCTTGCTCCTGGGACGGGGGTCTTGGTGCACAGAGCATCTTGCACCCGCACCGTGATGCAAACGCCTGGTGCCGCAATTCAAGTACCTGCCTGATCCTCCGTCAGTCCCCATTTGATGAACCTCCAACCTTTCTCTGTGCACAGAAACAACCCAGCCTGGAAGAGTGAATGGGATCTTGGGAAACTTGAGTCAAAGTGTGAAATGGTGGTTACAGCCAAATTAAAGGGAGCCTGGCCACTGGCGCAGATCCTGGGGTCTGCTCACCCTAATCTACCCATGGTGAATGTAGGCATGATAGTGCATCTCCCATGCACTGAACTCCTCTGGCGTTGTTCCATGGGAACTACGGATAAAAGGAACTGCAAACTAGAAAATAAATTAAAAAAAAACTGAACTAAAAAAGAGGCCCAAATCACCACTCATAAAATAAATCAATTTCTTCAAAATCAGTCTGCTTAATTTTGACATCAATTGTATTTCTGTAAGGATTGTCCGTTTTGCAATTTTGTTTTTTATCTGTGTTGTTATATTAAACCCCCTGCTAATAAAATGTCAAATTAAAAAAAAATTAGTATCACTAGTATTGCAGAAAACCAATAGAATAAAACCTTACAAGAGAAGCAAAAGAAAATTTCCATCATTCTCTCCTTAACCGAAATCAAAATTAGAGTGTTATTAGAAATTTCATTAGGATGGAGCAGATTGGTAATGAAATTACATTCCAGCTTTCTACAAACCCAATGTATTAAGTAGGTTTGATCAATGATGTTCACACAATTAATTTTGTCTGATTGCTGAGGATTACTTTATCGACAGTCGCATTTCACACTTGCGGGTTTTTTTGTTTCCCCAGTAAATTCTCCGTGATGTCAGCTCCCGTGATGGCGAAGCAGCTCTGAAGCCCCAGCTCTCAAAGCAACTTCCAGTGGACCATGACAGGAATCAAGGCAGGGATGTCACCGCTGTTAATTGCGTTCGTTATGGCGATGCTTGTGGACAACCAACCTCGGGGAGAGGGGCGGCTCAGGAACTCCAAGCAGGCTTAAGTAAGCAAGCGGCAATGGAGGAAGACCACGTTGACGCTGTCCTTGGGCAGCCTGGAGACTCTGGGTGGTTTGATCTGCTCTGCCTTGGTGCTGGGGGTGTCTCAGGGCCTGGGTGCACCCAAAATCACCAGTTGGTTGAAGGGAGCTCTCTACTGCTGGTTCGTTAGGGTTCAGCTGTACTCAGGTTGTTCTGACCAGCAGCAAACCGTGATTCTCTGAGGCTTTGCTGCGTACAGCTGGGTCATCTTTGGCCGGTGTTTAGTTTTGGGTAAGGAGTCACGCTGTCACCACCATGCCAGCAGGGAATGTTTGTGGACCCCACTATGTTTCCTTGGCGCATCTCAAGATAATTTGATGACTTTTACATGAGAAACTGAAGTCAGCAATATCATGGAGGCAGAGTGAGGTCCATCAGGTGCTGTCAGTCTCCCTTGACTGTTGTTGAGATTTTCAAAGCTATTTGAGGAATTTTAACAGCAAACTCCTTTTTACATTCAGGAGGATGGGAGATCCTCCAGAAATCTCAGCCGTCCCCTTTTCAATCTTTTTCAAGCTCTTGCTCTAAGTTGTGTTGTTGTGGGGGTCCTGCGAAGGGTGCGAGATGTCACGGCAGGGGCAGCCGAGGGTGGATGTGGCTTTGGACAGCCACTCCTTGGCGTTGCCGTGTGCGGCTTTGCTCTTTCTCACACCCCATGGGATGATATAACGGTGTTGTGTGCCCTGCATTCATTTTCAGGTGAGATCTGTGTCCGCAATGTGGTCCCTGCATTGCCCGGGAGCCTGGCAGGGCTGCCCAGCTCATAGGATTTTTGCATGGTTTGAAATGCAAAGGTACAAGAGAAAGAGATACTTGATCTCTAGGGGTAAAAAGTTCCCATTGTAACACTCAGATTCATTTTAGAAGTAAGTTTTAAACCTTAAATTAAAAATAATACCTAGAATTAAGTGTTTAAAAAAGCTACAAAACCTGAATAATAATATTATTAGGGCTTGAAATTAGCTTTTATTCCTCCCTCTTTTACCTGCATTGATCTACTGATGGATTAGCTGGGAATCAGCAGCAAGTGATCTGTGCAGTTCCTTTTTTTCCTCTCTGAGAATTATGCATTTGTTAACATTTAAGTTGCAGGAAGGAACCGGTTTGATGGTTCGGGTCTCTGTGTCTTAGAAATGACCCTGGATTTCAGCTGCTGCAGCTTGATTTTACCCACAGGACTCCTTGGAAAGTTTCAATAGTTCAAGACCTGGAAAGGAAAACTCCTTTTTGGGAAACTCCTTTTTCTTTTTCTAGAGATAACCTTCACCGTAATTTAGGCCCTTTCTGCTGAGTACCCAGATGTACATTTTCAGAGCCAAGGAAGGGGGAAGATGCCCCACCACAAGGACAGCTTCCCACACAGGTCCCATCCTGCTGGACCCTGTTTTCTCTACCTACAGACAGCAGAGATCTCACTTCAGAGATGAGACATCTCCTCTGTCAGAAGCTGAGTGAATTAGAATAAGAGTATGCCTTTTTTTTTTCTTAAAACAGCCCAAAGTTTTTATCAAGATGCCATTTATCAGCAGCGCTACCAGCCACTAGCAGTAGGCATCCTGCCAATCATTTTATGGAAATAGGGAAGGACTTTAATGTTTGGATGCCCATCTGAATCGACTCTTGTTCATGTCAGCAGATCTGATGTGAAAGCAAAGGTGCCCCCACACAGCCTAGTTACCATCAAACCTGTGTCAGCATTTTCAAGGAAGGAACACAATGCTGATGGTGGGCAATGTCACTGGTTTAACCTATTTCAAAGACATCAGCTCCCACAGTCTTTTCCTGCTCCTTGTCTCGCAAGGATTAGTTATCCCGAAGTGGACCTGCGCAGTTAATCACTGCAAATAATTATGGAGATACCTGCTTAGCACCAACTTAACTTAGCAAGTTCATCCATTCATCTCATGGATAGTTGCAAATGTAGCCAGCACTCATCTAACTTGGTCTTTGCATTCTGGTTGAAGCATGGCACATGGGGATGCTGGCACAGCCTGACTGCTGCTAACCACAGGGTAGGAGTGCTAATGTCATTGTAGCTCTCAGAAAAATGCAATGGTGCCATGTTATGAGTACACACGTACGCTATCTCTCGGTAATTTTCCTAGAGCAAAGTCCAACCCTTCTCAAGACAGCCAAAACTTTTCTGGACACTGCCTGTAATTGAACAGAGGAGAATCAGCATTGTTAATCTCCATGGCTGTGGGATGGGCATTTCGGCTGCGCAGCTTCCCCAGCGGGAGCCGAGCTCTCGGCTGTGTCCCTTTCCCACCTTTGCCCACAGTGGCGTTTGATTTTGGGTAAGAAGTCATGCTGGGCTCTGGCCTGGAGCCCTGTGCTTGTTGAATTCCCAGGGTCTCTGCATGGAGAACCTGGGGAAAAGGAGCTGCGGTGGCTGGAGGCACCGTGCATCTCTGAAGCCAGGCCTGTGACACAGCGTGGAGGTGACAGTTCAGTGTGTGCCAAAACCAGGGCTGTGGCTCTGTTAGAGGAGCAAGGTCTGGCTGAGCACAGGTGTGCTGTGGAAACGCCTTTGGTGGGGGTGACTGGAAACAACTCAGGAAAGTGGGGCTCTGTCCTGACCCATGGACACCCCTGAACGCCCAGTTCTCCAAGGTGGCTGGACCAGCGGAGAGGAGCAGAGACCCAGGGGAGGCTGTCAGAAAGCAAAGGGCCAGCTTTCCTCTGACAGTGGACTTTTGGGTGAGCACTAACAGGCATCCCATCGTAACAGGAAGAGACTGCTGAACTGGGCTGTTATGTGACGGAGCAAGGCAGCACCTCCTGGGTCACCATCTCCTGTTCCCATGCCTCCTTCCCTTCTTCTGTTCTCCATTTCCCTGTAAAAATTCGTGTTCTCTTCAAGCTGTGCACAATTCAGAGCAGGAATTTCTGGTGGTGCCTTGCACCGCGCTGCCGCGCAGTCAGCGTTTGGTTCTCTGAACGGTTCCACCACGTCTCAGGGACACAGGAGACTGAGCCGGGCGCGGAGCTGTGTTCCCCAGCACCGTCCCTCTGCTCTGCCGGCGGCTCCATCCCCTCTCTGCCCTCCATTTGCATAGCATTGCCATCAGCTTTTGGAGGTCGGAGTTTTTGGAGGTGACCCCAAGAGGTGGTGGTGCAGGGCGGCACGCAGGCAGGGTGCAGGCAGCACAGGCAGGGTGCAGGCAGCACAGGCAGGGTGCAGGCAGCACAGGCAGGGTGCAGGCAGGGTGCAGGCAGCACAGGCAGGGTGCAGGCAGGGTGCAGGCAGCACAGGCAGGGTGCAGGCAGGGGGCAGCAGCATGACCAGCCTGGCACGGGCGCTGCCGGCACCACAGCCTCTGTAGCTGTTGACATGAGAGGTGATTAACATGGGTAGGACAGTGAGAGGGAAATAAATAACATCCTAATCTCTGGCACCATCATTCCTTTGATGAGAACAAAAAATATGAAGACTGAAAGATCAAAATAACTGTATTAGAGCATGAAAAGGGAAATGCTCTTTTAACCACCGCTGTTCAGATATATCTCCTTAGATCTGACATGCTGTAATATATTTGTAACACAGATATATATTAGGGGGTAAAGCTGGTGATTAATTTGCTTTACCTTTTCAGAGCATATACATAAAACCCTACATTAGCAGAATTAGCATTTTACCTGTCTTTGAAGATCTTTGCTTTGAAATGTATAAACTCTTGTCAATTTTATGTCTCCCAGAAGAATAAGAGTTGTTTTTTTTCATTCAGTTTCCCCCCACACACACCCCAGCCCACCTCCTCCCCGGTTCTCCTGTGTGGAGCAGGCAGAGATGCTCTGGGTTTTTTCTCTAATCACTGCATCCCCCCCTGGGCATTGCTTTGACTGCTGCCCACATTCACCCCTCTTGACTCATAATTGCTGCTGAAGCTTCTGAGACTGGAGATCAAAGTATTCGTGTCACTCATGTTTCTGTCAAAGGTCTTATCCTCAAAGCACCAACTATATTTTGAGAGATGTCTCCTTTTTCTCAAGAGCAACAAACTTGGCTTTGCCTTTGCCTTTTTTTTTTGTTCCTCCTCGTTGCAATGTTGCTGCAAGGAAATGCAGGTGCCTGGGGGAAGAAGGCAGTGAGGGGCTGCCTGGGCTCCTACTGGCATTGCCCCAGTCCCACACACCCAGCAATTTCATGATTGATTGCTAAGGAGCATCACCCAACCAAAGCTGCAATTCCAAATGTCTCTTTTTTGTCTGACCGAACACAGAGGATCCTGGAGCTGGAGTTGTTTGCTGCCTGCATTTTGCTTGGCTCCCCGGGAGAGCTGGGGCAGAGGGTGCTGGGCCTGGCCCTCACAGCCCAGACACAGTCGCTCTCCTTGGGTTTGTCCAGGTACCGGCCCCTGCTGTGTGCACAGACTGAGCACTCTTCTGAACCGCCCATCTGGCCTGGCATCGCCTGTTTCCTTTTGTGGAGAGATTTTAACTCTGATCAGAAGGTTAGGTGATAAAAAATATCTTCATTGTTTGTGGTTTTAAATGTAATCTAAATCTGAATTCGGACAACTTAGCAGAAACATTAAGCTTTATTTGTTTTCTTTTATTTTGGGAAGGAAGCTGCATGGTTGAGGCTGGCAGAGATGGCCAGGCAGGGATGCGGGATGACGGTGGCTGGGGATGTGAAGCGGTGGCACGCAGCACCCTGGGGCTTCCCCTGCGGGCTCTGTCGTGCCTTGTGCAATGCTGCTGCTAAATCCTCTGGGACTGGTGTGGGTGAAACACAGCCCATGTGCGTGGGCTCGTACCACGCTCTCTGGCTGCAGACGATACAGCAGGCGATGCAGGAGCCTCCTGCGCAGGTGAATGCGAACAGCGCAGCCTCCTTAGGAACATTTCTCTATCCAGGGTCTGTTGGTTTGGTTTTCCATTCCCAGACTGTGCTGTTACCGAGGTTTTGCAGAAGCTGCAGCCGCCCTGGCTGTCTCAGCTCTGCAGCAGTGCGGAGCAGGAAGTTCCCATCTGCCTTTAAGGGGAAAAGCATCACAGTGGTGAAAGAAAAGCAGTTTCTAATCTCGGTGAAAAAGTTCTTGTGGTTCAAGCTCGCTCCCCGTGGCATGGCCAGACAGAGCCAGCCCCCACTCATTTTCCTGTGCTTTTGGGCACTTTCAGATGCTCTGCAGTTGTCTTGGTCCTGCCTCGGTTTCTCCTCAAGACCTGCGAGCTGGAAGAACGTGTTGTCCAAACTCCTTAATTCTTGTTTCTGTTTTCTCGCGATGTGGACATGTACAGATGTGTGCCCCAACCTTGAGCAAGACAGGCATGTGGTGCCAGTGCCGTGGGGCTGCTGTGCTCCATGTTGCCTCATTTTTTCTTGCGTGTTTTTATGTTCTTCAGTGTTCAGTACCAAGTTATTTCTGGTTGCAGATGGTCACTTGGGACCTTCCATGCATCGTTCCAAGCAGCAGTGTAGGTACAAGGGCTTGCAGCATGTTACATTTAATGTCATGAGAAGTCCTTTCCTCTGGAAGATCACAGCAAAACCTTGAGCTCAGAACACAGAGCAAATTCAACGGGCTGGGGGGGTTAAGGGATAAACTTTGCCCCTGTGCGAGCAGGTTCAGGGCTTTTTCCAGGTGCTGGAGCTCCTGGGTGCCCCGGCTGGAGGGCTGCAGTGACCCCAGCCCAGCTGAGGGTGCAGGAGGTGCCCTGGCCCCGGCGCCCACCGGCGCAGCCAAGGTGCAGAGAGAGGCAGCACGGCCCCGCTCCCTGCCCGCCGCTGCAACCTGGGCTGAGTTTCTCTCTCAGAGTCCTCAGAATTGGGAGCAGGAAAAGAACTTTATAAAATTCTCCACAACCAGTCGAGCGGAACCTATTTTCTCTCACAATGCAATTAACGGCACCAACATTTACAAAATATGATTACAAGCACTTTGGTTAAGTAGAGGAAAGTATATTAGATAGCAGCGAGGGGTTGATCTTAATGTGCGTTTTTTCGAGAGACTTGCATTTTCTTTGTGCAAATAAAGAGGCCCTAAATTCTCCATAGGCACTAAAATCAATGCAGTGGAACCATGATAACAAACACAGGCTCTACTTTTTGCTACATCCCCCAATTAATTAAGCCTTTCACGGGCATGTAATTAGGAACATTAGCAAGTCATAAAATTGCCGTGAGTCTCTAAATTATGTGCTGGCCCTCAGCAATTTGTTTTTAATTCCTTTTGAAGACAATGGCACTGCGGGGTCCCATAGATCTTCATAGCAGCCTACTGTTTACTTCTTTATGGCTCTATGAAGATCTAACTGTTTTCTACTGCTCCCAGATGCACCCGCACTATTTTCTTGTGCGTTTTCATTACCTGAGTTGGATTTAAAGGGGAACAGCATCGCCCGTGCCCCGCCGGCGCAGGGAGCGGAGCGAGGATGCTCGCGGGAGGCCGGGATGCTGAGCCGCGAGCAGCCGCCGCCGCGATTTATGCACTTGTATGCAGACTTGTGCGGAGCCGGAGAAATAAATAAATAAACAGGAATCATTTCGGGGGAAGGTTTATTTCCCTGTTATTGTGATTTACTCCTCCTTGATGAGAGTGTCTCTTTCACAGCAAAGGCACAGGAAAAACAATTGTACACTTGCAGGGTCAAGAACAGGAGAAAGAAGTAAATAGTGGAAGCAAATTGTTTTTTCTTCCAAAATATCTTGGGTCATTTACAGCTGACGGGTCACCGTGATAATACCCAGACACGTCCTCTAATAGCAGCATTATAACCTGATGGATATATGTATCCAGCTGACTACTTTTTAACTGATTTTTGGGCTCTATGTGTCAGTCTTTCAGGTGGCAGGAGGAGATCCCAAGGTGCCCAGCAGTCTGCAGCTCCTGCTCGTGCCCTGCCGTGATTCCGTCCCGGCGTCACCGATCAGCAATGGCAATGCCAGTGGTCACTGAGCACGTGTTGCTCTCCAGCCGTTGCTCGCCACGGTTGCTCATTCCCTCGAGTCATTTAATGCTGTTGAATTACGAAACAGGTTTAGTGATAGTAATGAGCAGATGCAGTAATAAGAACGGTGAATTCTGCCTCGTCTCCTAGGCCAGCGCAGGGAAGGGTTGCGGGGTGCAGTGTAATGCCCTGTTCCATTGCACAGCTGGGTTACAGGGCAGGGACCATCTGATGCGTTTAATATTATATAGGGCCAAAAGTTGCCTGTGGTGGGCTGCATGTCTCAGAACCGCGGGGAAGAGAGCTGTGGCACAAGTACAGAGCAGAGGGGTCTTCCTTCCAGCTGTGGTCACACAAGAGCTTGAGGCCATGCCCACCCCAGGACTCCTGACTGCCTTTGGGGCTGTCCTTCGGGCATCCAGGCACTCCCTGATCCTTCTGAGCAGCAGCCAAACCTCAGTTGCTAACGTCTTTCTTAATGCAAAGTGGAGAACCTGTTATTGCTGGCCCAGGCGAGGTGTCAAAAAGCAGCAACGCGGAAGGGAAACCATCCCCAGAATACTTCATCTTCAGTACCACTTGCACTGCCCGATTAAGCTTTGTTCTGGGGCTGATGGGAGCAGCGAGCTGAGCATGCCCTGACACTGGGCCTTCTGGTGTAAAGCAACAGCCACTGGACAGAGGGTGTAGATGTGGATTTATCAGGAGGCAGCAAGAGAGAAAAAATGGAGGGAAGATTTGCAGTGTGGTACACCACAACAGTTTAGAACAAGGTGATGGTTTAAGGATGCCTGAGCAACAGGAAGGTGGTAGCTCAGTAGCTCCTCTTTCAAAATCCATGTGCATTTCAGTGAAATCCTGACTCTCAGGGGATTGCAGTGTCTTGCTGGGGCAAAGAGGGCCAAGCTCTTCCCCACAACCAGTCTCACAGCCCTTGTGAGACAAGGGGAGCAGTGGCTGTGAGTGGGATGAGATTTGTTTCTGGCTTGGGAGCTGCACCAGGTCACGTGCTAATGTTTCAGCTTCAAGATAAAGTGTTTTCTGCGTATCTATGCGAGCGTGGCTGTGCAGGTTTGCTGTACAAAGAGGGAACACTGCATGCATCAAATGAAAAAACAAACAACCCATAAGCCAGACTGAGGGTCATGTTGACGGGCCACAATAGAGGCTTTGGGAGAGGCTGGATCCTGACATTCCTCCTGCGTCTGTACCTGTGTGCCCTTGGGATTTACATGGCACAATGCCCCAGATAGAAGGGAGTGATGCAGTACCGTGCTCACCTGCATCCACAGGGCACCCCCCTCCTGCCCGCCCCCTCCTCACAGCCTCACAAACCCCATCCCAGCAGTGAAGCTGCTCCCCGTGCCCGTGGCCCAGGAGGAGGCCGTCTGCGCTCGGTGCACGCGTGTTTTGCTTTATCTCTGCTCGTTGGAGATGCTATCAATGGCGAGGGACTGCACGGTCCCCACCTGCGCTTGCTGAGCGGGCAGGGGCAGATAGCATCTTGGCGCAGCGATGCACTGCTCTGACACCACAGGTTTATCACAGCGCCTGTTGGGAGACGGCGACGCTTTTGTGAGGAAAAGCCAGGCTGGGCCAGAAGCATTTGCAGGCCCTCGGCAGCACTGCAGCTCTGCCCCCTGCGCCTGGCTGTATGGGAGGGATGTGCTTTTAAACCAATTTTTTTTGTCTTATTGTGACCGTGGGTCTTGTTTTAATGGATGTGAGCACTGGGGCGTGTGGGCTCCTGCTTCTGCTGCTGCGATGCAAGAGGGTGCCTGGCTGCAGAGGGCAGGGGTCCGGGCTTCCACCTCTGAGCAAGGGCCGTGAAATTGTCTGTAGGGAGCAGAGCGAGTCCCCATGCCTGGGAATTCCTTGGGTTTTACCCATGTGTTGCAGAAATAGGAAGAGGCAGAACTTGCTTTAAAATCTGATGGTCACCTGTCCCAGACAGCCCCAGGCTTTTGCTCTCCTGCCATCCTCATCATTTAAAAAAAAAACCAAAAAAACAAAAGAAACATTAACCACAGGTGCAGTCAAAAGACTGAGAAATTAAACTTGAAAAAATGTAGATACTGTCGTGTTATTGCTGTCAGTCCCAGCACAAACCCAAAATAAAACTCTAACTTGCTGCTATGAGGGAAACTAAAACTAAAAACCCTCTGTCCCAGCAAAACCAGGAGACAAAGCCTCTCCGCGTGCAGAGAGGGGCTGGGCTGGTGGATACGTGTGTTCAGCAGGGCCGGCCCTGCCAGGGCTGCACTCCCATGGCGGGGACCATGGGCTTCACCGGCAGCACCAAGGAGCTGGGCATCGGCCTCACTCGGCCCTGGCCCATGCGGAGCTCAGGTGCGTGCACGGCACAGCAGAAACAAAGGCGCGCACAGGGATTGCGCCTCGTCTGCGAATGTGGGAGCTGAAGTGGAGTTTGCCTTATTTCACAGACACATTCCCCCAGGATCCAGGGAATGGTTATTAAAAAGCCCGGAGAGCAGTGTCTAACCTTGAGTAAGTGTTTTCTTGTTGTCATCCAACGATCTAAAGAAAATCCTGAAGAGAATACATGGTGAAGACATATATTATAGTTGGAGCTTTTTATCTCACACATGTGACTTTGCCTATCATGAACTGTACGTTTTTATTCTCACTGGTGGGACAAAACTATATCCCACTGCAGCATATATCAAGAGGAAGAACATTGTACCTTCTTTGCATTAATATAAATAGCTGTTTAGGACCGATTCCTTGGCCAGATACTACCATCTCACCTGTCCTTTATCTAAGATATTTGGCATGTAGCTCAAGTTTGGTTTATTTAGAGTCAGGATGCAGCAGCTTTTACATATTAAAGGTGCATTTTAAAAGAGCATTTTCTATTCTAATTTGGGGGGAATGGAGCTCTTTAGGGCATTCGGGGAACGATGTCCATCTGATTTACATTTCCCTTTTTGGAGCAGAACTGTGTACGCATATTAGAATGTAAATAATAGTGATGGATACATGTATCTTTAAAAGATCCATTTTCTCTTTTGACTAAGGCATCCAGGAGAGCAGGGAGAACATAGATCACTTTTACAGGTTGAAAATCAATCTTCTAAGACAATGCCCATGACACGGGAGGCAGCCCCTCCTTCCCAAGGAACTCGGCGCCAGGGTAAGAGGTGCAAAGTTCTTGAAGAAGTCACATCTGGTGTCCAAGGGGTGGTGATTGCTGGGAATGTCCTTCGCCTCCGTTGTCCCAGACATCCACCTGCTGGCATTAGGGCTGCCCAGCACAGATTTACCGGCACCAGCGGCACATTGGGTCTGGTGGTGAATGAGCCCCTTCTGGAGGGTCCCACTCTCCATTGCCTGAGCTTTAGAGAGAATTCAGTGAATAGCCAGCCAAATTAAAAACTGTAATTGGTGTTGGAGCTCTGCCCTGGCTCGCCGCATTCCCAGGAGCTCAGTAACTTACTGCTTCAGGGACTCAAGGATGAGGAGGGTTTCTCCTTTGCGGTAGTGTTTCAAAGGTGGCAACATCAGCCTTGCAGCAAAGCAGCTTCTAGATTGCTGCTCTTCTAGGGGTGCCTGTGTTGTGCTCAAAGGCTTTGGTAACACTTACTGACCCAAAATGGGGAGCACGAGTTTGCTTTTCAAGTTTGCTGCTTGTAAAACTCATGGGGAAATGTGTACCTAGGGAATCTCACACGAGTTTGGGTCCGATTTCAGAAATACGAGGTGGCAGGTCATCACTGAGTGCACAAGGCGAGTGAGCCTCTCTGGGTTGGCAGCGCTTCTGCTCCCATGTTGGGTTAACCCAGAAACTCCCGCAATAAAACCTTCCCTGGCAAAGGTGATTTGTGGTGAAATCCTGAGCCTCCGGGGAACTTTCTCATTTGTCTTTGGCTCTGGCTAAATTCTCTTCAACTTCAGAGGTGCCAAAAGAAAAAAAATTAATGTCGTCCCTTGATCACCACAAGGGGAAATTAAAATTCTGGGCTTAGGCCTAATTTCCCTCAGCCTTCCAGGTTGTCCAGTGATGGGGGCAAAGCTTATTTCCTATGGGATCTCCCTGTCCACTGCTCGCTCCAGCCTGGTGCAGCACGGGAGGGGCTGGATGTGCGGGTAATTGCCTGCAGGAAGGGGAGGTGAGGAGATGAGCTGAGATACCAGTCTTGTTTCAGAGGAGCATGAAATTGAGCGGCCAGCACTTGGGGGAAGTGGGGGTTGTTTGCAGACCCACATAAACAAACTCTCAGCTCTGGAGCAGAGCCCAGAGATTCTTTCATCTTCTTCACTCCTGAAAGCGCACTCTGACTCCCCTCGAGGAGGAGCACTCCAGCAGCACCGCTCAGGACGGGAGAATGGGTGGGGGTCTCGCTGGTGCCGCTGCTTCCAAGGAATTTGTCTTCAGAAAGTCTTTACCAGCTCTGGGTCAGAAAGGACTCCTTCCAGCTCTCCAGCTGCCTCTGCCTCTTTCTTTGCTCACACTTCCTTCCAGAGGCTGGTGTTGATTTTGGGCTCTTAAGTTCTGATGCAGCCCCATGGATATTTTTGCTCCATGTGTGTGCAATGACAGAGTTCCCTGTGTGTCCTTGCTCTCCTCCAGCCACTTGTTGGAGTTGTCAGCAGTCCTTATTCAGCAGTGCGCCATTGGCTCTGTGGCAGGACCAGAGTCACTACAGGGCTGTGTGGGCCTCGGACTGACGTGGTAGAACCATTCTTGCACTTTTCTGTTTACCTACAGAAATGTGTTCTCTGGATATTCATTGGCCTCTCTCCATTGCCCTTTAGTTTTTGGGTAGCCCCTGTTGTTACAGAGATTTCATGAACTTTTGTCCACAAATGCACTGGTCCCTGACTTGCTCTCCTGGCACAAGCAGATCCCCATGTATGTGTCCGTGAGATACTTCACTGTAACTTGACTTCTTATGCTGACATAAGTGAACTTCCAAGCGAAGGCAGGTTCTGCTGTACGGGAGAGATGTGAGCACAGTGAATATAGCTCTTGTTGTCTTGCAACGATCATGACTGATCGTTTCTCTTTACTGGTGTTTGCACTTGGTGCACGGGCCTTACCAGTATTTCACCGGAGACATCAGTGCAAGGAAAACCAAGCTCTTGTAAATGATCTTGAAACAATCAGTGGTGTTTTTCATCTCTCAGAAAGTACTTTTGGTAAAAATATGTTCAAAAGGTCTTGTACCTCTTCAAAGTCCTATAAGCAAGAGGGGCTGGCCAGGAGGCTGCGGAGGGGAAGGAGGGATGTGGCCATGTCCCAGAGGTGTGGTGTAAGGAAGGGACAGGGTACCTCATCCTTCTGGTGTGAGGAAGGTGAGGGAATGAGATGCAAAGCTCTGGGTACAGCTCCTGTTGCATGGTGAAGTGAAGCATGGAGATGGAGATGAAAAAGGGTACGAGAGATCTGGGCTGAGTTCTGGTCCTTGTTAATTGTCAGAGCATTAATATGTGTCAGCTCTGGTTATATGCTGCTATGTAAGAAAACCTCCCATTGCCTCATTAACCTCTCCAAGCCTGATTTTGGCAGCCTTCAGAGCACGCTGTAAGGTATACTTAATTAACGGCATATTGAATGAATGAGTGAATGCTGAAGCCAAGATGCTCTTTCACCTCAGTTTGAATATAATTATTTTGATTATATATTTATCTTGATAGTGCCCCAGTGAACACTTAAAACACAAACAGGCAGCTATTAGATGTGGCTTTGGAAATCCAGACTGAGTGGCGTTGCTGTTCTGCAGATAACTCCTCTAAAACCAAGTGTGGCAGCCAAGAGCCATGGGAAGGAGGGAATGGGTTTTACAGAGCCACCTCCCAAGCCATTTTCCTCCTTTCCAGCTGTTGTGCTTGGTTTGTGCTGTGAAACAGCTTTGAATTCATAGGACCATCAAAAAAGACCTCTATGATCTTCAACCCAACACCACCATGCCCACTAAATGGGGACATGGGGAATGGGAAGATGAAGGAATCTCAAAGTGCCAGAAGGGAAGGGAAGATGCACCTCCCTGATGAGCAGGGCTATGGTCGGGTGGGATGAGCTTGGTTGAAGCAGAAGCAGCCCAGCGCTGCCCGGGACAGCCCTGCACGCAGGGAGCAGGTGAGTCTAACGCAAGGCGATGTCGCGCTGGGACTGACTGACAGTGCCGATGAAGCCGATCAATGTCAGGCATGAAGGCAGCAGCTTTCCTGTGCTCAGCTCACAGTCATACACCGGCTCTGAGTCATGAGGCTTGCAACCAGCAGGCATAAATTCATACTGTACAGATGAGAACTGTGCCTGGGAGACAGAACATCTATCTCCTTTGCACTTATCTGCCACCATGACACAAACAATCAGAGATGATTCTCTGGCACAACAAACAGCAAAGTGTCTTCTTTGTCTTTGCCTCAAAGGAAAACACTATAACACATCTTTTTGGCCCGCGCTTTTATCACTTACTTTTGTTCAATAATCTTCCTGCCCAATATACAGGATTTGGCCGTGTGTGTGCGTGTGTGCAATAGGAAATCTGAGCAAAGGCGTGGGGAGGAAATAAATACACTGTCACTGGGGCTTATGCGGTTTGCAACAGCCCGTGGCTTAACTCCAAATCTCTGCGTTGATGCTGGGTTTTCTTTACTGCCACAGAGCCTTGACTTTCTGGGGACATGGAAGAATGAACCTTAAATGCTACAGAGAAGCCTTTCTCAGTCTGCGAGTAACCTCGCCTGCACACTGGGAACTGGGCTGTGAAGGTGCGTTACCAAAGTAAATGAAAAGAACAACTCTTAATTTACAGCACAGTTGTTATGGCACAGGAAAGGGAATCAAAAAAGCACCACAGCTGCATCTTAACCCCAGTCAGGTCAGGGTGTCAATTCTGGAACCTAATGACAACAGCAACACAGCTCATCAGGCACCGATGGCCACCTGACCACAGCGATGGGGCAGTTTGGGATCGTGGCTGTGCTAGAATCTGAAGGGAGGACATTTGCTTGCTGATTTGTTTGCTTTAAGTGGAGTGGGGGTAGGCAGAAATTGAGTAAAATACCTGTGGTCTCTCTTGATCCTGCTCAGAAATGTTTTGCAAGGTTTAACTCATGGGTGGGTTTGGCCATTAAAGCATTGTTTGGTGCAGGAGGGAAGACCAGGCCCTCTGCTGAGAAGCAAATGTAGAAATGCTCATTTTATTGAGAAGGTCACAGCTGATAATGGAGCGGATCCCAGACCGTGCCAGGCACAGGTCTTTCCCAATCTCCACGTCCTGCACTGTCCAGGGGTGTGCCTGGCGGCAGCCATGCAGCCATAAAGGCACAGCCCCTTGGATCTACACAGTCTGGAAGAAAAATTGCCTTTCCATTGCGCATGATGCTGGTTTGAATAGGGAGAAGAGCTTTTCTGGCCTCAGGTTGTACCAGGGTGAAAGCATGCCAGCTCCCGCGTGTCGGCAAGGCTTTGGGGTCCTCAGCTGGGCGGTGGAAAGGATCACTGCCTGCGCCGGGTATGGGAGGCGATTGGGAATGGTGCATCCCATAGGCACAGGGAGCCTGTCCCTTGCTGACTGCCTTGTGGTTCGACCACACTTGTCAGGCATTCGCCGGGGACTTGCCGTTCCCTATTTCAACAGGAAAAATGGAGCCCAATTGCACTTCAGATGCAGCCAGTCCCTCGCACGATATTTCCTCCACCTCCTCGCCAGATAAGCCACCTTTTCAGATGATGCATTGCCTCACTTACCTTTTATAGCGTGCACCTCGCCAGGGATGTGGCGATCCACTCTGTGTTTAGTTGCAAGCAAAGTGATCCATTTAAAACGTAAAGCTGGATGTATGGGGCAGAGTAAAATGGGGGCCAAGCGAGTTCTGGGAAGATTTCACCAGCCAAAGTGTTGTAATGAAGCATTTGGAGGGGAAAACAAGGGGAGGAAACAGGCAGGATGAGGTTGGTGATGGGAGGTGGGGAGCTGGTTCGCTCTCTTTTTTTTTTTCCAAAGGCAAGAAGGGGAAAACTATTCTGGTGTTTGTTGCATCCTTTTTAGATTGAATTCCAATTTGTTATTAGCATCTTATATTTTCCCTTCAGCTGATTATGTGTGCAGATTAAAAATGCCTTATCTCTCCAACGCCCCAGCCTGCTTTCCGTCGGCTAATCCGGAGGGACGCTATCATTTACACGGTGTGATGATAATACCAAAATCTCATTCACTTGGGGGTTTACATTGTGTGTTTATTTATTTTTAGGCACTGGGTTTAGCACTGCTCATCATCTCCGAGTCTGTAATCTGCATTCCGCCGTGCAATTAGAGGGAATCTCTGTCTTTCCGTACAACCCCGATGCTGCGCATCAGGGCCATCCCAGGCTACTCTTCCAGCAGTGGTTTGAGAGCGCAGATGCAAATCACTGCCCTGCATCCCATATTGATCCAAATGTTTGTTGATTTACTGTGAATTTTAACCCTTGGAAAGAGGGAAGCTGGAGATTTTAACTGCTCACCCTATGGACTGCAGCCCTAGCTCAGCCCCCTCGCCCTGGGACGACCCCGTGAGCCATAACCCGCACCCCAAATTCCTGGCTAAAGCACATAAATGAAGTATCATTTCCTGACTTCCCCGAATCAATACCTACTTGATGGTGACTTAAAAACATCAGACAGCTTTCCTCGACCAAAGCCCTTGGATAAATGAAGTTGTCATTGACTTCTGGTGTATCTGGGCTGTGTGAGATCCTAATTAGGACAGGATCATAGTAACAGGGAGGAGATAATAGACCTATTGGATCAAGTCTGTCTGCCTGCAATTGCAGCATATTATCCCCCTGATATAAGCTGTACCCAGTGTTAAAGAGTAAATTGCTCAAATCTTAGGTGGATGTGGCTTGTGATTAAAAAATACACAAAACAAGTGAAAGTATTCCCTGGGAATTTATCAGGAGGGCGTTTGGTTTCATTTCTGGCATTCATTTTCCTTACTCTAGAAAAGAAAAGGCCTTCTGCTGAAAAGTTCAAGTCACTGAGTAAAATTGTAAGCCTTTTTCCACTGCAGAACGGGGCTAATTGTAATGAATATATAACAACAGATATATTTTTTGAGATCTCAAACCTCTGAAACCAGCAAAAATAATTCTGTGAACCACCTGTGCTGAGCTGTCTTGCAGTGTACGGAGACCCTTGGCCTCTCTGCATGATGTTTGACACGTCTGTGGACTGCTCCCTGAGTAAATCCTAACGTCACCATGAACTTGCCTTGGCATTAACAGGGCAAGCCTGGCCCCGGCTGCGGTTACACAGGACTGACAAGCTCTTCCCAGCTCTGCCCCCAGCAAACCTTACAGCCAGGCTGCTTGAAATGGGAAAAATGGGAATAATCCTTGGAGCAGGTTCAGTCCAGGCTGTGGGGGATGTGAGCTGCTCCAAGCTCAATCCAATTCTCTATGTTGTTCTTCAAATGCTTTGTCCCTGCCTCCAAACTGGGCTGCTGCCCTGTGTTGGGATGCTCGGGGACCTCCCAGAGCTGTGGTACCTATTGGCTGTGCTGCCCGGCTGCCCTGGGGCTCGGCAGCCTCAGGGCTTGCTCCACGCTGCCCATACATGTTATTTGCTTGGTTCAGAATCCATTGACTCCTTCTTCACCCCTGCCCGAAGCCGGAGCCGTCAGGAGGCTGGGTGTGCGGTGCCCCTTGCTTCTTTCAATTTTCACCCCTCCTGTGTCTCTGAACTGCCCTGTTGAATCCCGAGCTTCAAGAAGATGAAAGTGTTGGGAAAGTGGTGGCAGTGGAGAGCTGTTTATTTGCTCTGCGGGTGCACGAGGCCCTGGACACATGGAAAAGACTCTTTGATTAACGTCGGCTTCCTCTTGGCACTGTTTGACGGAACAAGGCTGAGACACTCCATTTCAGTGAGCCTGTGTCGCGCAATGTGTATTAGAGAGTCCTCAATTTCACACGTGCTTACTCCTGAGTGAGTTTCGCATAAAAGGATTAAGGAGAGAGGAAGTGCAGAGGAAATGGGATGTTAGACACCTTGTTAAACGGGCTGTCAGGGTTTCTGGAGCGTTCATTCTAACTCTATTCCACTCTGCATAGAGGGCAGGCCATTACCCGGAGATCACAGGGGCCTCTTCTGTGCTGCAAGTCAGGAATTACTTTTAAAAAGAAGAAAGCAAGTGCAGAGATGAAAATAGTAGTGTGTGGTTGTTGTTGTTGTATTCTGGTTGATGTTTCTGCCGGGGGAATCTGGGGTGCAGTTAGCAGGAGCCGCAGGTAGTGAACCTGGAGCTGCCCTTCCCCAGTGGAGTTCAGTCACTGGAGATTGGCCGGGAGCAAAGTGGGAAGGAAAACCTGGGGCAAGTTGGGAGGGGAGAGGCCGTGCGGCATGGCCAGACACTGACCCCCGAAGAGCAGAGGGCACCAAGGCACCTCCTGTCCCAGGCTGTCCCACAAGGGCAGGGACAGCACCACCCTCTGCCCTGGCGTCAAGCTCAGAGATGCTCTGGAAGTTCCCAAATCAATGCTGCTCCAAGAGAGGTTTGCAAGGGTGGGAAGGGGGGATCACACCTGGGGTTTCTGTGCCGGCTCCACCTCAGGTGGCTCTTGCAGAGATGCTGGGGTGGACTCTGGCAGGGTCAGCAGCAAATGGCTCTGTTTTCTGAATCTGGCCCCAAACTAGATTGCAAGACAAGCACATCATCCATGCCATTGGTCTTAGCCGCATGGTTTGAGGCCAGATCCATGGGTTGCCCATGGATAAAGTAAGAGGGCTTCAGAAGCTAGGATCGTTTTCCAGGAGCACAGCTGTCCTGCCCAAGCGTGCCATGGTATTTCGCAGGGCAGATATCCAGGGTTGTGGATGGTGGCATGCAAGTCGAGTGTATAAATAATGCAGTTTCACATCAGGTTGTTTCCTGTAAGTCAGATCCATTTTAAGAGCAGTGATGAAACAGGGCTTCAGAATCCACTCTATGAGCATCCAAATTAAAAGCTAAATAGGATGTAGCTTTCAGTTTGGCTGTATCTCCATATGTCAACACTCATTATCCTCATATGTCACTGCTCTGCAGCCTTCCTTCCTGAGCCTCCGCGCCGTGGCTCTCTGCGCTGCATGCAGAGATGGCTTCCTCCATCCGCATCCCCAGGGCAGCAGTGTCTGCTCTGCCAGCATGGCCAAACATCCAACGTCCTCTGGGGACCAGGATTGCTCACTTCTGCCCCAAAGCAGCGCACCCCGAGCTCTGTGCTGCTCAGCAAGGAGGGACGTGGTGGTGGCTGAGCAAAGGGAGACTTCGGAGTCCATTCCCTACCGCTGACCTTGGGAATTGTTTTACCTTGCCTGTTCTCAGTCCTGGCAGCGCTGGAGATGCATTTGCATTGTGGACTGTGGGCTCTGGCATGAGAAGTCCTGTGTTGGTATAAAATACGACCTCAGGTTGCATTTCTCAGGAATTACTGCTGGAGCATCGTTAGGAGCAGCACTGGTGCTGGCGACATGGGACCAGCAGTGGGGTTGTGGGAAGGAGACCCTCACCTGCCACCTCTTTTTGTTCCATCCATTTGGGCTCAGGTTTTTATATAGAAAATGCCAGGGTTTGCCATCATGAGTAATTTGCCAGTGGAGCCCAAGGGGCAGCAACATTGCGGCAGCCTCCACATGGAGGGAGCATTGGATGGCTCTCACCAATGCTGTCCAGCAGGCAGGAGGTCCTGAGTCTTCATCCTGCAGCCCATCCCCACCACACCACGTCCCTTCCCCACCCCACATCCCCCTCTCCCACCACACCATCCTCCTTTCCCCCTTGACACAGCTCTCTGCAGCTCCTGGCAAGGGTTTATCTGGGAGGGAAACGGGGAGCAGTGACGGGGGCCATTTGGGGCAACAAACAGGAGCTCTGACTTCATCTGAACTGTGAGCGACTCTGGAGAGTCACGATTCCTGCAGATTCAGAACTAGGCTATATTGATGATAGGTGATGTCATGTACAGCGTATCAATGCAGTAGAAAGGGTAAAACCTCCTCAGCTGTCCCCCAAACTGTGCTGCCAGTGGGGCTTGAGCCCCACCAGGGGTCTCCTCCTGCATCCCAGCACTGCTTCCCACTGCAGCTGCCCATGTGCTGCACTCCCCAACAAAGAAACGTGGCAGGGTGGAAAGACGGAGAGTCTGGATAAAATTATCATTGCTGGCTTAAAACTGGGAGTGGGGAAGAAGCGAGTTTGGCCATAAATAATCCCACACCTGGCCTTTTAATTCAGTTATCTCCTGGTCGGGAAAGTCGGATCTGCTGTGTGCTGTGGTGGTGCCAAGTTAATTACTTGAAAATGAGTGCCTGGGGTTGGACCAAGAATTTCTCATCAGCATTCAGCACCAGTGCCATGGCGTGCAGGAGAGCCCGGCGCATGCTCGCAGCCCCCACTCGCTGGCAGGCGGATGAAAGCAAAGGGGAACAGGGCACCGGTGGGTTTGTCATTCTTTGAGCAGGCTGGAGCCTGGTTTAACTGGAAAAGCACTGAACACGGCCAATGCCATGAGCTGCGTGGGGGAAAGATTCATCTCTGGGCACGGATCTGAAGGGTTTGGGGTTGTGTCAGGGGGGTGCTGGGACCACGGATGGCAGCAGCCCAAAAAGCAAGAAAGGGAAGCAGGTCCAAACCGCAGAGCTGAGATGCTGCTTCTGCTCTTGACTTCTCTCTTCTTGAAATTCCACTTCTGGTGTCTTTTGGAAGGAAGTTCTGCTGCAGGTTTGGGATGCGTTAACCCCACTCAGCTTTGCAGAGTGTCCGGGATGCTGCTCCGGCCACCGCCACCGTCCAGCCCTGCCCTCGTTCACCCAGTGCTGTGGGAGCATCCGTGAGCCCCTGGCCCCGTGCCGGGAGCGGGGCTGGCAGCACGGCGAGGGCTGGAAACCCGCAGATCTCCCTCCCCCTTCCCATCCCACCGGCGCTCACCAGCTGAATACAAATGCAGATATTACAGGGGAGAGAGCGAGGCAAGAAGGTGCAGCTCCAATACTAAATAGCTGGGCCCTTTAAGCCGTTTGGCCAGACCTTATCGTTAAAAAGGAGGAAAAAAAATAGTCTCTATAGGATTCTTTGAGTCATTGCTTCTTATGTGTAAACAGAGGGCGGCAGCTTACATAGCAAACTCAGCCTGGAATAGCTTGAGGTGATTAACAGTTGTTTGATTCCTCGAAGATTTCCACATGCTTATGCCAATCCAACTGGGAAAGGCAGAATAAATATTTTGAAATATGCCCTTTCTTTTGTAAATTAGGCATGATGAGTGCTGCTTAACCAGTTAGCTCTGAGTTAAAGAATTGGTTTTGTTCAGCAAACAGTAGCAGAAGGGCAGCGCTCGCTGCTGCCTCCATGCCAGGAGCCAACTGCGGCCCTGACAGGGCTGGAGGGGTGGTGCTGCCCTGAGCCCCCCATACCCTGCGCTGGGGGCTGGAGGGGTGACAGTGTCCTGAACCCCTATACCCTGTGCTAGGGGCTGGAGGGGTGACGGTGCCCTGAACCCGCATACCCTGTGCTGGGGGCTGGAGGGGTGACAGTGTCCTGAGCCCCCCTATACCCTGTGCTGGGGGCTGGAGGGGGGGTGGTGCCCTGAACCCCCCCACCCAGTGCTGGGCTCACTCTGCCACCGATGCTCCCGGGGTTTTATGCCCCGATTTACTGAAGGGGAAGCAGCAGATGAAGTTATTTGGCAGCATCCTGCTTCCCACCTTAATTCCTTAGTGGTTATTTGGGTGCCAGCCTTGCTAGACAGTGTTAAGGTATAAATCACAACAGGCTTTGCCTCCACCAGATAAAGGTGCGCTGGTACCAGCTTAACCCCTTGTGCAAACCTGGGGCTGAAGGAGCTGCCTGGACCCTGCAAACAGCTACTGTCTGCCCTGTCCCCACAGTGCCAGCACCGTGGCTTGGCCTCCTGGAGGCACTTTGCTGCTTAAAGGAGGATCCCAGTCTGTTTGGGGTTACAGGACACAGCAACAGGAAAATGAGGACAGCAGCTTTGCACCTATACAGAGCAAAAATCTGCAATTGATGCTTGTGGTAGAAGAAAATGTTTTTTCTTTAAAAGGAATTGTGGCATCCCTGGTTGGTTTTCCCTATGTTTATTCGCAAGTGATGGGGTAGTAAAACATAAAGAAATACTGAATCACTTGAGCCATAGAGGGTCTGCTTAGCAGTTGCTCTGTTCATTCCCATTACAGGCAAGGAGAAGAATATCTCAGATTTAGTCCCAGTTTTATAACAACACTTCCCAACCCACCTGGGGACCACAAAAGTGCTTTGCATGCATTAATGAAACAAACAGGGCCACCTCCAATGGGACAGTTAGGTTTTATCTCCCCTTTGCACATGGTCAGATTGTGAATCGCCTCCCTCAATGTCATGGTTCAGATTTTACCCAGTGACCAGCCTGTGTTGATGTCTCAAATCTTGGGTACCCGTTCTGATGTGCCTGAAATAAGCCTATTGCTTTTATCTAGCTTGGTTTTACGAAAGACAAGATCTTTTCCTTTTCTACCTGGACAGGAGATGTTGGCAGAAAATGATTTGTCAGGGATTTTTCCTTGCCTGGAAAGTCTCCAGCAAAGGCAGCACTGGAATCCAGCTGCTGTTACCTCCTCTCCCCTCCTTTTACTGCGGGGATGAATCCTTGTTTTACCACAGCAACTGTCCAGCTCTCAGTTTCCTACACTTCCACTTTCTTTGTAAAATCTGCTTCAAAAAGATCTCAGAACTTCTGGACCATACAGTCGCAGAAATATTAAGGCTGAAGGGAAGTAGTTTATTTGCCAGATAAATAGGCTTGGTGACACTTTGGATATGTAGAAGGTGGTGAATAATTTCTTCTGCTTGGGCTATATATCCTTAGAAGACTCGATGAATTTTTCATTCTGGAAGATGTGTCCGGGTCATTAATTGCAGTTTGCCATAGGTCTGTTCCACTTTTGTCTGGGTAAAGCCTATCTCCTTCAACATACAACTCATTTACCCTTTGTAATCTATGTAACATTTGCATTGTAAATTGGTTAGCTTAACTTAATACGCAAGTAACCTTAGTAAACCTTTGCAAAGGATATTACGTGCACTGTTAAAGATGAGGACTTTCCCTGTGGCACCCGTCTGCGCCGGGCTGGGGCTGGGCAGCACCACCAGGGGCTTGGGGCTCCCCCTCCTTACCCACTCAGGTCTCCAGCAGCATCTGAGCATTCCCGGCTGCCTCCCAGCAGGGCCGGGGGCACATGTTTCCAGCAAGATGGAAAGATGCTGCTCTTTGCTCTGGGCCAGGGAAGAGGCCGTGGTTTTGCTTTGCTGGTGTGGCCTCCAGCGCAGCGGGACAAGTGAGCAGGGAGGACTTTTGCAAAGGGTTGGGGTCTACGTGGTCCTGGCTGACCTTCTTGCCCCAGTCAGAGCAAGCAAAACCCCCATGCTCAGGATTGCTGCTTGGTTCCTCTCCTTCTTGGAGATGCATTGAATTTCATAGAGTCATTTGGCTGGAAAAGACCTTTAAGATCATCTGCTCGTGGCCCGTGACGGAGTTGTGTTTGGGGCTCCATGGCTGGAGGTTGTCTCCTAAGCCCTGCAAAGTTGGTGCCTGCTGGCAGTGCCGTGGCTCCGGGCTGCTGGTGCTTGGGACCGTCTGTCACAGTGGCACCATGCCCAGCCCCAGGTTTTGCTGGAGATCGTCCTGAGGGCACAGGTGCCAAGAAACGATGGTTTGTGAGAGGCAGGCTGCACCCCTGCTGCCCCAGCTCCCCGGGAAGGGGTCTCTCCTACCAAAATGCTCCCAGGCATCGATCTGCCAACACGGGCAGGACCCCTCGTGCTGCCCTATCCAGCAACTCACCTTACCAGCAAACTCTATTTGCATAGAATAAACCAAAATAATTTCAGCTGCTGAATATTATTAATTCCTTGAAGTGAGTAACAGCTCTGGGGTTCCTGCAAGCAGTGCGGAGAGGAGCAAAACACAGTAAGTATAAATTGAGTAAGCTCCAGAGATTGGAATAAGAGCTGTGAAATATTGCTTCGGGCCCGAGAAGTGTGTTCAACCCATTTTCAGAGCTACCTGAGGGAGACGGGGGTAGACTGGCAGACGACAGTGCGCTGGAGTGGGTAAAACCTGCTGTCCCAGTACTTCTGGCCTCATTGGAGCCAGGAAATTTCCGAAAGTTTCTTTTTGTGATGTTATCTGCCCCACTTTTTCAGCTGAAGCCATTTGGATGAATTCAGCCAGGCATTGGAAGCCTTTCCCCAGAAAAAGGAGCGGGCAGCAGGCTGTGGTGTGTGTCTGTCTGTCTGTACAGCAGCAGCCCCACAGACCCCAGCCCGCTGCTCCCTCATGGCATGAGCAGCCTTTCTGTCCTAGATTCCCAAAATGATCTGTCTGGATAAAAGCTGCCCAGAAAGTGTGCTGTCCTTTGCACCTAACTGTGATGGCCAGTGGCTCAGTGCTCCCACAGCTGGCACTGGACATGCCCTGCATATTTGCCAATGTTAAAGTGACCCATTTGTATGTTTTTATTAGAAAATGTCGTGTGAGAATTAGCATAGCCTTACACTCCAGTGGCAATCAGCACCTCTGCCTTCCCGGGGGGCTTCCCTGAGCACGGCAGTGTTTTAATCTCCTCAATAAGAGAAGATGAAAGAATGGAGGAGCTGATCCGATAGACCTGGGGATAATGGTTTGCATTCCCTGTGTTCCGATAACACCTTGGTGTGTAAAGAAAATAATCTATGCAGGAGAAGACGTTGTGTACAGAGGACTGGAGGCATATCGGGTGCGATTCCCCAAGTCTACCAGTCCCATGGGCTCATCCCAGGCAGCTCCTGCTTTTCTTGCTGGTGCTTCTTGCTCTGTGAGGCCTCTCCTGTTGCTTTCCCCAGCAAAGGCTCCGTTGTCAACCTGGGGACTCGCAAACTCGCTTCACTGGTGAACTCGCAGGGTTCCCAGTCTGCTGCTGGGTCCTGCTGAGGCTTGGCTTTGCCACGGTGCTGGGGACACTGCTGTCCCCTCCGAGGTGCCCTGATGGTGCTCCTGTGGGAAGCAACGGGCATCTCTGTGACAGGGACTCCATCACCTGGAGCTCCCGGGGAGGGAGGACAGCAAGGGTTTCATAAACTCCCTGCTTGGGGAGAAGGACAGGTTTATATCTGCTGTGAGCCACAGTCAGATTTTAAACTGGGATTGTGAGATGCCAGGTCCCACCATCCACTTTGGTAGAAAGCGTTCTGTCCTTGCCCGCATCCTCTTCCCTTGCACTAAGCTCCCATGAAGTAGATATCCCAATGATACTTTCAGCCTCTAGCTGGCCAAATCAGAGCTGCTTTTTTACACCCTCACCATGAAGTGAACATCTCCCAGCTTTGTGCTCAAGAAGCAGCAGAGGAATAGTCGGGGCTGTTGGGGTCTCTCCCCTCTCCTCCTCCTCCTTTTTCTCTCCTTTGGCACGACCTGAGCAAGCACACGGTACCAGCCTGGACCCCACTCCGCACGGCTCAGGTTGTAAGTCAGTTTAAATTAGTCTTATAGTTCCCACACCTAAAATCTTTGAAATATGTGGCAACAAGAAAGCTTAATGAGTATCAGGGAAAATCGTCAGAGAGCTGTAGTATTCTCAGTGTGCACAAATCACTGTTTAGAGCATCTCAGCTTCAAAGTCCTTTTTCGCCAAGATCATTACCCAGTGCAGAAGACCCAGTCACCGTGCGCTCGGCTGGTGCTGGAGATGGACTCAGCTACTGCCTATAAAAAACATGGGGAAAAGGGAAGATTTATAGCACCAAAAATCTCCTAAATAGCTTTATAAAGTTCCTTTTCTTAACACAAACCACATGAGCATACAAAGGTAGCGGATGACAGGACAGCTCCCTTTGTTGCTTTACATCTCTCACTGCCATGCAGACCAGTGGTGAAACAGGAACCACATCACCCCACCCCACACCCAAATTCAAACCCAGTAAAGACATTGTATGGTGATTTCTAAATACTGATATGAAGCAACCATATGACCTGTTCTGACATCTAAAGTACTACCATCCCTGACAGAGATGTGCAAATCACATCTCGATGAAAATCTAAGAATTACTTTTTTGGGAGCCCCTTTCCACTTGGTAATAAGTTATTACAAAAATGCACCAATCAGTACTTTCACTCAGGGATCCCAAATCACTCCATAAATACAGGTCAGGCTCCCTGGGATAACCACAGTCCTGCAAACCAAGGCGCAGGACCTGCAAACGACCCAGACCATTTCTGGGGGAGCATTTCCCATGGAGAATAATATCTTAAGCGTGAACACAAGCCCATCTAGTTGGAGTTCAGTCGTGCTGGTAAGCAAGGGACAGAAACTTTATTGTCCGGATGTGTTCAGAGGATTATCAGTGTTTAAAGCTGTGTCTCTGCTGTCCCCTGTGCTGCCCATCGGGACACATCCGGTCAGTCCAGGATGGGGTAGGGATGGGAACGAGCGTCTGGATGGTGGCGAGGAGGGGAGGATGTATGTTAAGTAGCACCTTTTGCTGAATAAATCAGAGCGGTTGCCAGCAGCCTGACACAGTAAATACGCATGTTAAATCAAATCAGATCTGCAGCAATAGTAAAGATTTAATAGTAGGGGTTTGTTTTCTCCCTACCGTAAACACGGAGATGCGAGCACTTCATGGTGAGAACATCTGTGGACTGGGCAGGAGGTGTCAGGAGCTGGATCTAACATGCAAGGCTTCTCTTCTGTGGCCAATTAAACAAATTGCAGCAAAACAGTGTTTTATTAGTATTTGCCCATAGCAGTCGCCTGCTGCAATAAATTTCCTTCAGGCGCACTCGAGAAAGGGGAGGAAAAAATGGGCACGTTAACTAGCGAATGGTGGAGAGAGCAGACCGCGGCGTCACCTCGGGGGCTGCTGCACACCAAAGTGCCTGTCTCCAAAAACAACTGCTCTGCTTTATCATAAACACGGTGAGTTATGAGCTGCTGTACACGGCGCCGTGCACAAATAATAATAACGAGGAGGAGGCAGGGGGAAGGATGCTTTCCCAAAGCGGTGGGACGTACAGGAGGTAGGATAACAAAATTTAGCCCAGTGCCTCTCCTCTCCCCTTCTGTTTAATTAAAACTTAAATTCTTTAAGAAGCCATCCTTGCCCATTTACCCTGAAACTATCCTGTCCTCTTATTCCCCTTTTAAGCACAAGTTTTGTCTCATTTACATTTTTCTCCTTTTATTATTATTGCTTTTAAGGGAGAACTCTATTTCTTTTTCTCCCTTCAAGCCGGGGCTGCAAAGTCAGCCAAACCCATCCCCAGTGCCCCTTTGCTGACGTTCCCAGGCATTTCTCAGCTCCGAATATGCCAACACATTTCTTGGCTGCTTGGCACGTTTATAGGCGAGGGTGATATTTGTCAGCGTGGTATAGCCGAGACGCCTTTTGTATCTTATATTTTTCGGATGATGAAGAGCTGAAATGGTAGATAGATTTTTTTTTTCTTTTTCCTCTTTTTTCCTTTTCTGTTCTCTTTCCTGGGCCAAAGCGTCACCATCGAGTTGATGGATTCCTCATCCCCGCTGATAACCAGCTCGCTCATATCTCACACGCACCAAGCGAGGAAGCACTTCAGATCCAACCGTCTTCTCCAGAGAGGTCCTGGGACAATAGCAAGCACCAATAAATACCCCAAATCGCCGAGGTTACAGCAAACAGATGGTGTTCGTGCTACACAAATACTCTCTGCCAGTGAAGTGCTACAAGAAATGACCTATTTGTTGCTTGGTTATCTCCATATTTTACATTGGAACCACCATTCATATCTAAGTAGTGTCACCATTATCCTGGGAATTCCTCATATTCCGACATGGTTATCGGCAGCTCCCGGTTCCCAGCAGCCCCCTGTTGCTGTTTGCTCTCCCCCTTCAAGCTTTTCAGTATGATCAGGTGAAGAGATAAATAACTCCAAGTGCACTCCTGATTGATAGCAAATTAATGTTCAACAATCACCTCCTTTAAAATATGCCATTTAAGACTGCCTAAAAACGGGGATTTTCCTTTTTTTTGCCTCAAGAACAACAAAATCGAGGCAGCAGATTATTACTGGACATTAATTATCTATCTTTAATGAAGCAGCTGACCAGATTGGCTGTTGATGGATTACACCTATGAAATTGTGTTGCCGTTGATACATAGGATATGTTTAGATGGCAGCAGCCTTTTGACTTAAGCATGGATTTGATTTATACCTCATTAACATAATTCCTAACACACCGCTCCTTGGAAAAAGAAAATTAGTGTCTAACCAGGAGCTAACAAGTTTAATGGCTTGCTTGAAGGAAAACATAACCATTGACTGTGAATAAACAACTAGAGGCATTAATATGTTGTTGTTGCTGCTGTTGTTTTTATGAATCTGTAAGGAGAAGTTCATATAGAGCTGCTGTGGGTAGATGGGTACGGTGGAAACCCTTTGCTAAAAGCGTGCGCTGACTTTTCGTCAGGCGGTTCCTGCTCCGGCTGGGCTGCGGGTGCTGGTGGGCATTCCCTGGCTCTCTTCTTATGGAACCTGAAGTGCGGTGACCAGTTAGTGACGACCACCACTGCCAGGTTTTCTCTGACACCTCACGTTGCTGGATCACCAACAGAAATCACTGCTCCTACTGTCCCCGCTCTGCCCAGGACAGACCACAAGGAAACGGCCTTGTCAGGGCTTCCCAGTAACCCAGTGATGATGACTGGCATTCCCTGGCTCTCTTCTTATGGAACCTGAAGTGCGGTGACCAGTTAGTGACGACCACCACTGCCAGGTTTTCTCTGACACCTCACGTTGCTGGATCACCAACAGAAATCACTGCTCCTACTGTCCCCGCTCTGCCCAGGACAGACCACAAGGAAACGGCCTTGTCAGGGCTTCCCAGTAACCCAGTGATGATGACTGGGGCTGGAGGCCACATCCAGGGCTCCCAAACTGAGACGTGGATGAGCGTGTCTGGAGGCAGCTGGCACAAAAGCAATACAAAGCACGCGGAGATGGACGCGTTGGGCTTCCAGACATGAATCTCATTTATTTCCATTTTGCAAATACTGGGTTTACTGATGATTGCCTGCTAAAGTTTTCTATCAAAGAAGGCTTAGCTAAATAGCTGGCAAGCCTCTTCTCTTCTCTTTTCTCAAAAAATGAATAGCCCTTTTTTGTTCTTTAAATTATACCATGTTAGCAGATAAACAAGGCGAAAAATCAAAGTAGTCCAGGAGATCTAGGTGGGTACATGAGCGAAATGAGCTCGGCTAGTGAGAATGCATCCTCAGAGGAATGAGAAATTGAAATATTAGGATGGAGCGGGACAGAGCTGCCTGATGAGAGGGAAGGGGAGGGTGGCTGCCATGAAATGAAGAAGCACCAATGGATTTGGTGATGGCCAGCCCTTTCTACAAGCTTTGCTTTGCTCTGGTGTTGTTGCACAGCACACTGAGTCACCAGCCGCTCTGCAGCGCATACATTCACTGATCTCTAGTGAGCCCCAATGCACAGCACTGCTTGAGGCTGGCCTGTAACCCCTGTGTGTTGTTGAATTGGCATCTGCAGATTCCAGCACTTGGCATCTCCAGATATGGCTGATGGGCCTCTGACTTATCAGAGGTTTCTGGTAGCAGCTTTAGACATTGATTCTCGTTTGACACAATACTTGTGTTGTCACAGTCTCTTCCAGGCATGAAAAAGCTTCTAGAATCTTCAAGAACTTTGTGCTTTAAACTGTTTATGGGTTTTGGTTTGTGAATCTTATTTTAAGGGTTTTCATTTTGTTTTGTACCCACCTGATCCGGGGGGCATGGCGCAGCCGTGGCTCTTGCTCCCCAGGACCGTTGTGCTCCCTGCCTGTCTGGTGGGTCCTCCTCCTGTTTGGCATCTTGACACCTTGGGCTTTGATTAATGAGGTGCTCTTCCCTGCGCTATAAGAATTCCCGTTAGATATGGTGCTTATTAATTACAGCGCAGCACCATCAGCACATTTAGAATTGGGGTCCCTGCTTTTCTAATTCTCATCTTATTTTGTGTGGCTCTTTTCCCTGGTTTCCCATCGCCTGCGTCTCCTCCTCCTCGGAGTCGCTGATGGATGAGGTTTCAGTGGCGCTGGGTACCACGCTGGCTGAGCCGCAGGTCAGTGCTGGAAATTACTCTGGAGGAAGCAGCTGTGCAGACATTCCCAACTCCACAGTGCCCCACTGCCTTGCACCCAGAGCCCACTCCCTCACCCAATCCGTGGGTTTTTCCACAGCCTCCTCATCCTGCATCCCTTGTTCATTTCGTAAAAGAGCTCCAACCTTTCAGACGCGGTGCGTCCTCCAAGTTAAAACAAGAAAAATCAGATATTTGCTCAATGCAGAGCCCTGGGTGTATTTTTACGGATCCGTTGTCTTTCGTAGCTCACTGCTCTGCTGTTGTCACCACTCCTGTTTCTGTCATTGCTGTTGGGTTTGAGCCAGGACAGTGCC
The DNA here is from genome assembly GCF_000695765.1 of Mesitornis unicolor. NCBI lineage: Eukaryota > Metazoa > Chordata > Aves > Mesitornithiformes > Mesitornithidae > Mesitornis > Mesitornis unicolor. Next base: position 10,987 of record NW_010178090.1, on the reverse strand, counting down.
CGATTTGTGTTTCTCTGTGTCAAATGTCTCGGCTGTCGCGGGAGCTCCCTCAGGGTCATGCCAGGCAGGGTGCAGGGACCAGCCCAGGTCACACTGGGGAGATAAGACCCTGCTCCAGGTTAACCTCGACCAGGTTTCCCTTCCCCTGAAATACAGCAGACATCTCTTTTTATGCCTACACCTTTTGATTTAAAAAAAAAGCCTTATCACTTGGACTGGAAAAAGAGAGGGCCTGCAAAAAGTTACCAAAACGCAAGCAGTAATAGCTGGCACTGGGGCAGAGGCCATTGTGTCCCATGTGCCAGGCACAGAAGAGGACAGCTAGCAACGGATGCGGGTTGGCCAGAGAAGGGATTCAGCAAAGGCTGTGTGCAAGCTCCGGTCTTGTTGGTTCCCGGTGCAGATGCAGCCATCGCGGGTGATTCAGGTCGGGTGCACCCAGGTGACAGAGAACAGCCTGCAAGGGTGGGGGTGCTGGGACTGTGGCCAGCCGGGCACCCTGGGAGGACTCAGGGTGCTGTCCCCAGCAGCAAGCAGGGGCTACGTGGTTCACTTTCATTGGCCTGGGGCTTCACCCCTCCCAAAGCAACGCGGGAATTGATAATAAATGAACGCAGGCATCTCTATCTGAAGTTGCTTACCTGATAAACACCCCAGCAGGAGGAGGGCAGGCATGATAACAAAGCAAGTGGCATCCCCCTTAATCTGGTTTTAAAACTTTTCTCTGATAACGGGATTGCTACTTTATTACCAGTCACTGTTTGGCTCTTTTACCTGACCGAAGTAAACACCACAGTAATTTATACTGTCCTCCCAGATCTGCTTCACCCTCTTTTACATCTTGCCTTGCAAATAATAAGGCAGCCCACAAAGCCATTTGTTTCCTAATGACAGGGGTTTCCATAGTGAGCAGATTAAGGAGGCGGAGATTAGAAGATTATACACCAGGCAGGATTCACAGGTTCACAGGTTTATGGGGCTTTGGAGATCCAGCGATTAATGCATTTCATAAATGAAACTTTCTTTAACGGCAGGTAGAGTGAAGGGAACCGGGTGTTTTAATTGGCAGAATTTATTTAGCAGTTTTCATTGATGATTCTTAAAGCACTCAGAAAGACATGTACAATTACCAGGTCCCACTGCTCCGACATGGATAAGGGTTGGAAGGTCAACACTGCAGATGAGCACTGGTGGCAGCCCTGCGACGTGCGTCTGCCTGTGCTCAGCCCCTTCCTGCTGCCAGTGCTGGGACAGCATTAATTGTTATTGTCTTCAGTGAAGGAAGGAGCAAAACGGCTTTTCCGTCGGGGCCGGATGTGCCAGACGTCCCGTTGTCATTTACGGTGGTACTGCGATAACACCCAGCATCTTTGCGCTGGGCAAGGTGTGCCACAGGAGTCCTCTTCACATGATAAGGCACAGCAGGGGAGGAAACAGAGATAATGTCCAGGACATGTAGTTTGCCAAATAGCTTCAATGGAAGGACTCAGAGACTCAGGAAACCTGAAATCCACATAAACCTGATGGCAAATGATGTAGCTGCTAAGGCCCTGCAAGAGTCAGTGCTGCAACGGGTCATTGCCCTGGACACAAGGGCTGCAGGGAGCCCAGGAGAGCCTGGGGGCGTGGTGGTTGTTTGAAGTCCCCACACAGCATCCCAAGTTTGCATTAGAATGCTGAAAATATGAAACCTGAGAAAGTGTGGGCGGGACCAAAATATCTTCTATACCCTTTGGCCAAAAGAAGCTGAAAAGGAAAAAATTGGGAAAGAAACTGTGACAGTGTTCTTCTTTTTAATTTTCTGATGAAAAATCAAAACAGCAGGAAAAGCAGCAGTACTTGCTTTCATTTCGTTGGAAACCCAATTTTCCATGAAAAGTAGGTTTCAACGGAAAATTTCCACCTCTCCCCTCTCCCTTGTGTATTGTTTTAATGCTGCCGCCTTCTCCCTGTTAAAGCCCCTGAGAGTTGTCTCGCTCAAAGGGACAACTCAGAGCCGGAGAAGAGGGATGCAAAGAGCCATTTCGAATGACCCAGGAGGACAAATCATGATCAGGTGCCCGAAACAGGCTGTGCAGACCTTGCTTTCTGGCCTACGTGTCAGTGAGGCCAGGAGCGTGTCTTGGTTTCTCCGCAGTGTCTGCGGCGTGAGCCGCTCCTTGCTGGTGAGCCCACCCTGTACTGAGGGCAGCGTCCTGGCCTTTCCGCCCATCATCATCATCAGCACCACCGGCAAAACCCGTGGAGAAGGGCTCAGCAGTGGATTTAGCTATTGCTGTTGGAAATCCCTTTTCCTTTTCCTGAAGGTGGTACCTGCAGCTCGGTGCCTGCCCGTGCCAGGACAGGGACCTTCTCCCAGACCGTCCGCCTGGCTCCTTTCCCATTGCTAAACTGGTTTTCAACTGAGTTTTTAAAACTAACAATAAGGCCTGAAAAGGAGCCGGTCTGGGCCTTTATAAGCCAAAGCATGCTGACATTCCGGCGTAGCTGGAGGGTGGTGGGAGCCTGTGCTCCAGCATGGAGCTTCGGGTCGTCCTTTCAAGACGACTCAATCGACTTTGGCTCCTCAGACAATACCCTGGCCTGCCAAAAGAGACGATGCAGACAGAACTCTTGAACCTACGGGCTGGGGAGCCCTGTCAGCCTGGATTACAGGGATGCCTAAGAGTTAATTAAATTACGATTTGCTATGCTGCCAGTTCACATGAAGCTGCAACATCTGTGGGTGGACGGAGGGATGGGAGGGAGCTGGGTAGAGCGATGCTGTCCCGCCTCTGGGGCTGTGGTTCTCCACCTGCTCTTTGGCAGTGCTGCACTACAGCCAGATAGAGAAGACGAGATTCATGAAAAAAGCCTTATTTTTGGTACAGTCATCTCTATGGCTAGCACCTGCGTTTTTAAAAATCTCCAAGGGAACAGAAGCCAAGTGGGGTGCAGCTTTTTGCTCCAGCTCTTGGGAACTAACTGGCACATCAGGACAAAGCTCAGCAATGCCAACTTGAAAAATGAAAAAAACAGAAATACTAGAAAAATAATAATTTTAGGGGCTTCCTGTGTTTGCTTTAAGCTAGTGAGACTCAGATTTAAAGTCTGTCTTACATGACCACTGCTTTTATACATATATCAAACTTCCTTATTTTCCCCTGAATCCTGGAGCTGGAGCTTTAGGAAACCTGTGGCGAGGCTCCCCCGAGCTCTCTGCAGGGCTCTGCTGCTGCGAGGGGACACAGCAGTGGATGGGAAATCCGTGGGAGGGCTTGTCGTGTCCCTGCACCCCTGGCTTTGACTGCTTTGAAGTCAGAGGTCCGTGAATTTGTAGGTGTTTTGAATCTGCCTGGGTTTTTTCTGTTTTCCTGTTTGCAGCCAAATTATTAAAGGCTGAAAGCAGGAGCTTTGCTGCGGACAAGTGCAGGCACATGCACACAACCTGAGGAGTTGCAGGCGAACACTTCTGCGGTAATAAGCTCCATGCTGTGCTCAAAAAGGGCACTTAATTTTTCATTCTTAAATGCTGTGATGTTCTTGTCTTCCGGCTTCACCAAAACTCCTCCATGGAGATGGATGGGCCATGCAGAACACAGTTATCAGAAAGATTAAGCCAGGACTTGTCATTTTTTTATATCAGCGAGCAGTCAGGTTGACGAGTGATGTCCTCTTAGCTCCTGGGATGCATCCGGCACCTTTAGTGCCAGTAGTAAAAAGGACTATAAAAAATACCATATAAGAAAGGGTAATGATGAAATTTAACTGCTCCCTAGCACACACCTGGGGTCTGGTAATCTGGAAATGGGGGGTTCAGGTGCTTCATCTTTTACTGCCTTGTCCTTGTCTGTAAGTTTAAGGTCCTTCCACTGAACCATAACATATTGTGGTCAATGCGAAGAGTCGGTCCTTGGCCCCTGCACAGCCCGTGGAGACAGGCAGGGAAGTTTCAGTGCAGGCGAGAGGATGCTGAGCGCCTTTGCCTTCAGCTTGGAGGGCTTTGTCCCTCCACTGTGATACTTGCAGAGAAGGCAACTTCACGGCACCGTTTCTTGCAGCTCGTGCACATGAGCGGCCATGAAAGTGCAGTCGGCGTCAGTGCTGCCGGGTGTTGGTGCTGCCGCGTGTGGGTGCTGCCAGGTGTGAGTGCGGGACACCCGGGGGCATGGGCACCTGGGGTGAGTCCCTCTCAGTGCAGCATCCAGCAAAGCGCCGGGCGATGGAGGCCACTCAGTGCGTACTGTATGTAACAAGTCAGTGTTACTTTATTATGTTTCAGGATATCCTTGTGTTATTAATCTAAGAAACAACTGATACTAAATGATCATGCTACATTAAATTTATAGACCCTTGCATATAGCTTCTATTGATCTTTCCTCAAGCATCATAAATATGCGATGGAGTGTATATGGCAATGCTTTCCCCACGACTCCATTAATGGTGGTTAAACTTTTCATCTCTGTGGCGGAAATGGGCAATGTGTCTCTGCGGGCAGGGATATCCTGGCCATATCATTTGTATTTTAATTGCCAGTAGGTGGAGAAAGCTTCACCAGCAGAACAGAGGAGAAGAGCTACTGCGCTTCTTCTTTCCTTTTTTCTGCCTGCCCAGGATCTGATGTATTTTCCTTACACGTCTTCTGTCTATCCAAAGCAATGCTTTGGTGCATTTGCTCTTAGCCCTGGGAACCACGTTCCTGATCCGGGAGCCACCGCACCAGCGGCATCAGGGCTATGACTTGATTTACAGGAGCCAAATGAAGTCTTGTCTTGGGTTCGGGAGAGCAGCCTACACAATCCCAAGTGCTTCCCAGTGCTGCCCAGTCTTTGCTGTGGTCTACGGCATCTGCAGCACGACTGGCGACTCTGAGCTGTGCGCAGGAGCATCTCACCCTGCGCGGCACTGAGTAGCACCAGCTGCACAGGTGCTCTGGGACAGGGACACCCGCTACCCCCAGCGCCTGTCAGAAACACGCAGGCCCTCAGGTGCTGCTGCAAGACAGACAGGGAACAGAGATTTGCAAATCATCCCTCAGCATCGCCTGGAACAACTTATATCCTAGAGCCATCTAGGGGCGAAATCCCGGCTCCATGGAGTCAAGGGGAGTTTTGCTGTGGAGTTCAGAGGGGTCAGGACTTGGGCAAGAGTGATGTGTTCGCGCTTACACGCCCTTGCAGTTCCCACAAACCCATGCTGCAACGATTGCTGTAGTGAATACTTGGTGCTTTTGCTCTAGCAGTGACACTGGGGAGCAGCAGCACTTGGAGCCAGGGCTTTGCTGAGTTGGTGCTGAACAAAGGCCATGGAAAAGCAGCTGAAAACCTTTGGGATTTCTTGAATCTGCTGATAATTTTCTATGTTTTTCAAGTGCAGGACAAGGAATTGGTGCTTGAAAGAGCCTCAACAGGATGAGAGGTGCAAAGTGTAGAATCGGCATCTAAAAGAATGTGTAAAAAAAAAAGTCTCTAATTAACTTTAGAAAGGTGAGAAGTTCCTGTCTGAGCCCTGCAGTACCAGTCCCACAAATGCTCCTTGCCATGTGTGGTTTGGCAGGTGAGTGGCAGGGTCCGCTCCTGCCTTGTGCCCATGTATCACCGCAGGTACGTGAGCTGCCTGGCTGCTCTCTCCTGTTTTTCCTACCACTTTGGCTTTGTGCCTGCAAATGCACCAGGAGCTTGAGCTCAGAAGTTCTGCAGCACCATCTCAAAGCTGTATTGCGATGCTCTGTGTCTCAGTTTCCCATCCGTAAAATGGGGTCAGTAATGCGTCTGCAGAGGAGCTAGAGAACACTGGTGAGGTATCTCTGGACCCTTAGCCGGGAGGTGCCAACAGTGTGCCCAGCTTCCTTCTGACAATGAGTTCCACTTAGGATGGGAGAAAGGGGATAACTGGTGAGCAGTACAATACCCTCCGTCTAAATTATTCCTCCTCCTCCACAAATGTCATAGCAGAGATTAGCCATCATGTGTCCTTAAGTATCCCATTTATCCCAAATTACTCTGAGCATGTTAACGGCATTTAGATTAAAATGAGCCTTTATACCCATAGCATCTTCCTTGTCTGGACCAGCCTGTGCGTGGCCACTCGTTTCCCTGGTACAGGAGCTAAGGATGTGGAGATACCCAAGGTGTGGGACAGGAGATGTAAAGCACCACCATGGCAATTTCATTTTCCCAGATAACCATTTTTCTCCCTACTCTTTCAAGACAACTTTAATCCTGACAGAATTTGCTTAATTTCGATTTGCCAATCATGGATTCCTTTTCAATTAACCTCAAAAAGCACCAATTAAAGAGAATAGTGTCACAATCACATAAGAATAGGCTACATCAAAGCCTTTAGAAGTGTTTTAGCACCAAAAATTACCGATAAAGGTCAAAACCAGGTTGCAGTGCGGAGTTAGCTTTGAATGGGAAACCCCTGAATTAATGTAAGCACAAGCCCACAAAGTCTTCTGAAAATTTGGGGTAGATTTGCTTAAGCTTTTAATTATACAGCCAAGTTTGTCTCGGCTATGTAACAAGAGCATCAAACGTGTAGGGGTCTCAAATTGAAGGCAAGGGAGAGGTCTGGCTGCGCACATCGGACCCCAGTGACTTCCTCTGCTTTGTGACTCCCTCCAGGTGGGATTACTGGTTCCCACTAGTCCCAGTCCAGCTGGAGCAGCAGGGGAGAGCCAAACCAGCTCCACTTCAGGTTAGGTGTGAATTCAGGTCCTGAGGCTGGTCCTGGGGGAGACAGTCAGCAGATTTCAGAGCAGGGTCTGTATCTGGGCTGAGCAGCCCAGGCTGGGAAGGGCTTGGGCTGGGCTTTGTCCCAGGCCTGAGCTAAGGATGTTCTGAGTAATTCCTGAGAAAACCAGTAACAGGAAAGCTTGGGGATTTTCTGATACCGTGGAGAGGCTCATCGCTGGCGTGGGAATCTGTGAGCAGGTTCCGCATGGTTTCAGCTCTGCAGTGTCAGATCATGTCTGTACTCTCCCTTTTGGTGTTGTTTTGTGGGATGAGGAGCTTTTGCCCAGCACTGCAGCCTTGGGAGAGGCAGTGCTGTCCCTGGGGGTGTTTGGTGGGACAGGAGAGTTGGAAACGCCTTGGGATCCTCATCCTTGGTGGTGGGAGGACAGAGGCAATGGGAAAATCTGAGCTCGTTCTGGACACTTGGAGCCACACAATCCAAAAACTGGTCAGCTGGCATTAACAGGCAGAATAAATCACCCAGAGCTCAGCAACACCAAGCCAGTGAGGAGGACAGGCCTGGCTGTGTCCCCCTGACTGGCTTTCAGCTCGAGCATCCTTCTCGGCATGCAGCTGAAGCCACCGCACAAGCACACACACGGCTCATCTGCTTTTATGAGGTGGGAAAAGATCTGCGGTGGTGCGCATTTCAGGTGACGGATGACTCCCTGTCCTGTGTAACTGATGGTGGGAATGACTTCGATCGCTTTCTTTACTCCGTGGGGATGGGGATTTGACGGTTGGGATGCGGTAAAATGAAGGAGAGAAGGTGTCTCGTGGTGGTGTGAGCAGAGAGGCGGTGAGGCATTTGGGAGAGGATGAGGTGGAGGTGACCCCACTGTTGGGTCAGAGCAGTAGGGCATGGGCTGTAGCATGCTTGGAAAGCAGTGGCCAGGGCAGCTCGTGTCACGTGTGCTCGAAATAGTCCTGCCCTGGGGAGAAAATTTGAATTCTCACCATCCCAGTGGTGGCATCCAACTCGCATGTTGACCTGGATGCCAATTGGGGACCACTCAACCTGGGGACAGCCGCCACAGCATGGAGGGGATGCTGGAGGTCTTCAAGCCTCAAGGAGCCTTTGCCCGTGCCCCCCTGCACCTCCCTGTCCCTCCCCACCGCCCTGGCTGCAGGGAGCAGGACGGGTGGCGCCGCACATGGAGGTGGCAGATTGGCTCTGGCAGCGTCAATGCTCCGCTCGTCCAGCTGAGTCACCGGGACTCGAACAGCAAGTTAAGAAGAAACAGGTTAGCATATCGTAACATGACAGAACTTTGAGACGATTGGACTGCTTTTCTCCTCTTGTTAACGTCCCCCGGGGCCCATGGTCTCTTTAGTACTAACACAGTAACGAAGGCCACAGCCTATTAATTGCAGTGACAATGATAAAGGAAGAGTCAGAAGCAGCTATTTGTCTTTCATGTAACCTCGTGCATCATCACAAGATAAATGAAAACTCATTTTCTGCTTTGATTCAGTCTAATTTTTCAGGGCCCCCGAGGCAGGTTACAGGAACTGTGTCGCTTCATCCCCATAAAAGTGCTGGCCCCGAGGTTGAAGGGTCAGGGAAAGTGCAAGCCGGCCGTGAAAGCCTGTCTCTCCGCAGCCTCCCAGGGGTGACGTAAAAGCAGGAAGGGGTCTGCTGCTCATCATCATTAAATCCCCATTGAAAGGCGTTGTCCGAGCCCTGACAGATGATCCACATGGTGAAGCTGCTCCCTGTCCCCAGTGCCCCTGGTCATCTTCCTGGGGGACCCCCATCCCACCGGCGTTTGGGGCCCTTTGTGCATACGCACAAGAGTGGGTGAAGTTTGCAGAAGAGTTTTCAAGGAGAGTGCCTCATCCCAGCACTCTGCTCAAAGTTACTGATTCTGAGCATGTGCAGGGTTTGGGTTTGAGGGTGGGATGATGCAATTTCGTCAGAAAGGCATGGCATGGCTGTTTGCGCAGCAGTTCACGCAGGCAGGGCAAGCAGGAAGGGCGCTGAGGCCCGGCCAGATCAGCTGGTCAGCAGTGGTCACCAGCATGCAGAGAGCCATGGGCTCTCACAGCCATGCACCCACCAAGGCAGACGCAGCTTGCCAGACAGAGCAACGGTGGG
>NW_010178090.1:1232-1939 GCF_000695765.1 Mesitornis unicolor | reverse complement strand
GGAGGCAAGGGCCTCCTTAGCCTCTCTACGCCAGGCTGACCATAGCAAACAGGAGGACTTACAGGATAGAGACCAACAAGAATGGAAACGAGTCTCTTCCTGGCACAACAGGCATGGCAGACATGCCCTCCCCCCAGTAACTGCTCCATCTTCCCAGGTGCCCTTGCAAGCAGGTATGATGTTCTGCAAGGGGAACTGAACAAAGACCAGAAAGGCAACTCACCTGGCTCAGAGGCACTGCCAAGGCTCAATCACAGGAAGCCACGCTTAAAAACATCTTCAAGTAAGAAAGACAGACGGGTCCTTGTCATAGGGGACTCCCTTCTGAAGGGAGTGGAAGGTCCTATTTGTAGACGAGACCCCGGCTGTCTGCCAGGAGCCAGGGTTAAGGACATTCAGAGGAAACTCCCTATCCTAGTTAAACCCTCTGACTACTACCTGTTGATCAAGTTGTTCCAGTGGGCAGTGATGAGATTACAACAAGTACTTTGAGAGCAATGAAAAGGGATTTCAAGGGCTTGGGACAACTGGTTAAGGGATCTGGAGCACAAATAGTGTTCTACTCTATCCCACCAGTTGCAGGGAGATCTGATAAACAGAAAGCGATAAACAGAAAGAGCCAACAGATCAATGCCTGGCTCAGAGACTGGTGCCACAGGCAGGACTTTGGGTTTTTTAATCATGGATCAGTTTACACTTCACCAGCT
>NW_010178090.1:0-255 GCF_000695765.1 Mesitornis unicolor | reverse complement strand
GCAAGGAGAGGGGCTAGCAGAACTGCCACTTTGGACTTCTGGTGGGCAGACTTTGGCCTGTTTAGGGACTTGGTTGGCAGAGTTCCTTGGGAGGCAGTGCTGAAAGGCAAAGGAGTCCAGGAAGGGTGGACACTCTTCAAGAAGGAACTCTTAAAGGTGCAGGAACAGGATGTCGCCGTGTGTCGGAAAATGAACTGGCAGGGAAGAGACCAGCCTGACTGAATGGAGAGCTCTGGCTGGAGCTCAGGAAAAAGA
>NW_010178089.1:0-24430 GCF_000695765.1 Mesitornis unicolor | reverse complement strand
TTCTGTGATTCTGTGATTCTGTGATTCCAAATTAGCTGACTCTCTTCCAAACCAGGTAGCTAGCTGAAAAAAGTGGTTAATTCAGCCTCTGAGGAAGCAGGCAGCAATGGAAGTGCCCCTTTCTTCCAGAACCAAGTAGCTGCTGAACAGTTTTTTGTACATAAATTTGCTACTAAACTTATAGCTGGGCATAGAAAGACTAGGCATCTGCCAATGTGTGTTCACACCTGGAAATGAATGCACATAAACAAAACATTTGAAAATTTAAACATTCTCATAAAGCAAATATTTCTGTGTTTGACAGTCAACCTGGAAAGCATTTTTTCACTTGACTACCATCATTACTGAAATATTTCACCTTTTTTCTCACAATCTCTTCAATGGAAACAACTAAGTGAAATTTAGATAAGTGTTCATTGATAAAATGAAAATACACCAAGCTAGGAATTCAATTATTATATCATGTAGAATAAAGAAACTCCCTCTCCACTTCAAATCCTTTCTGTGATTCCCTAGCAAAAAGGACATTGAGAAATAGCTCTGTTTAGTCATAGCAAGCAAGAGTGAAGATGCATGCACATGATTATTGATGATTATTAAAAACTTCTCCTACAGGGCACAAACACAGAGACACTTTAGACTAAATTCACTAGATGATCCATAAAAGTCACAAGTTTCTTCAATCTGAACTTTGGCTGAAAGGGATGCCAAAGTCATCACTGACACAAAGAATGAAGCATGTATATAAATGTATATAAATCCTTTGCCTTGGTTGTCTCTATAGGTGTGTCATTTAAAATCACATAACTCCTCAGAATAGTTGATGAAAGAAAGATTAGCAACAAATTCTTCTCTCTGTTAGAATTTATGGGAAATATATCAGTTTCAAAGGGTTCTAGATTTCAACTCAGCATTCAAAATGCAAATATTTTTGCAGGAAGGAAAATTAGAATGTTTTAACTTTAGAATACTCCAAAATGTTGCTGCTATTTTAACAAACTCATCTTTTATTTTTTATTTTTTTTACTATGACAAAAGAAAATGAACCAATTGCAAGAGCAGCCTGAACAATTTATGTCTTACTGTGATATTTTGAGAGGAGAGCTTATTGGTCTGCAGAAGAAAGGACTCCTATGTGAAAGAGGATTAGAAAACCGAGCAGTACACAAAGCACTCATTACATTTTTCGATCCCTAATTCAAAATATACAGAGCTCATTCCCCTCCCATGAGCGAAGGCCAATCTAGAACACAACAGGCACATCCTTTCAAGTGAATTTGCCAGTGCCAGCCACATGTCAGAGATGATTAGTGAGGCAGAGACACCAGCCACCTCCTCTGACATCAGAGGTCAGATAAAGGAGAATGCGACAAAAACTGGAAAGCATAAGCCCTCCGACGATGATGTGGCTGATCTGGCATGCCTGTTATTCCCATCACTTCACAGTACTTCTTTTACTGGCATTACCTGCTGTGAGAAGAGTCTTTCTAGAACCAGCAGCTTGATTTCAGTCTGCGGAAAATAATAATATGGTAGGAGAAAATCAGACTGTCAACTCCTGCCTTTCAAGTAGTGAATTGAATGCACTGCAAAAAGGCAGATAATATTCAACTCATGTCTTTCTCAGATGGAGTAAACACCCCAGACTGCCATAAGCCAGGCAGGTTCAGCCTGCTGCGTTAAAAGCATACATTTTTTGCCCTTCTTTGTGAGAAACAATCTGCAAAACAGATCAAAAAACAGCTATAGTCCTTGGAGGTTAAGAAGATTCTAGAGAAAAGTTGTGTTAGGGCTGTTGACGGGGTCACAAATACGACGAGAAGAAGCCTTATTTACGCAGTTGCAGATAAGCAGGCACTTCTTTATTCACAGTGCTGGGGAACACAGAGGATCGGTCCTCTAATTGTGCTCCAAAATCCATACATTTTCACAGCTTATTCATACGTCTTTAACAAAGCGATTTCACAAGATTATACAAGTATGCATAAAATGTCCACTTTTTAATTTGCCCTTTACCATGATTGGTTCCCCACTATCACAATATCCCATACAAGGTATTGGTCTACTATAAAGCCCACATCCACCTAATTTCTTGGCATGCAAAAGCGAGAAAAGAAGAGTTATTACCTAACCCTTGCCTTATCACATCTATCCTAAGTTTGGTATGTACCTGGGAGACCATGGTACCAGGGGTCCAGCTTCTCCTCTTGTACCCAGAATACCATCAGCACCCCAGATGCTCCTCTCTCCTCCAGCACTACCTGGTACTTACCTTCTCTAAGCACTCATGCACATATGTTTTTAATTTTAACTTCACAGTTTAAATTAATATCTACTTTGCAGTTTAAATGAATACCTAATTTAACTAATTTTACTACTTTAATCAATAAAAATGTTTTCTTAGGCATCTCAGAGTGGTGTTGTATCAATCATTGTGGCATACCAGAGATTTTTTTACTAAGGGGATGATAACCTAATGTAGAGTCCTGCATCTAATTCCCTTCAAAAGGTTTGAACACACTGGGACAAATGTCATTCTTGTGTACAAATATAACAGACTTGTTTGCAGCTTTGCAGGATCAGGAACCAGTGACACTGAATAGATATTCCTAAGGGCAGAATTGGAGTTTATCAGACATTTTAAAACTTACTAATGATTATGGAGGAGAGAAGGAGAAGGTCATTCCTTCTTTAATTTGGGAGGTAACATGGTCACAGGTTTATGAATATCCTTTTCTTCTTATTTTTTAAAAATAAGATTCAAGCAGGGTACCAAAAATGACAGCACTTGTAGTTTCCGTGTTTTTCAGTCCTCAAAACCCACAGCATGAATGTATTTTGTTTGTAAATAGAACTCTAAGCAGAGATCATCACTGAAGTGATTGTTGAAATCCTATATCATTAACATCTCATTTTTCTTATTTTTCATATCATTCTGCTTCCAGTGTCAGTATAAAGCCATTTAATCAACATGTTTACATAAATAAATTGATTATTTCAACATTATTTTGAATTTAGGGCGGCATGAGATGAAAGGAATTGGCTGGATATTGCATATCTATAATTGAGCCACTGAAGTGTTATTTAAAGAAAGTAAGCCTTCCTTGCTTTATATTGTTGAGCTCACAGAAACAAGAAGTGCTTTGTGTTCTTTGCTGCTTCTGCAGAATTAGTCCATTAACAAGCACTTTTTCTTCAGATTGTGCCAACCTCACTGGTGCTGTTGGTCAAGAATGCCTTTTCACCATACTTCTGTGCTGCTCTTTATGAAGGGAAATATTTTCATATCAGCTCCATTCAGATTAAAGAAAAAAGTTTACAAATTAGTGTCTCTCAAATGGATGTGTTTTCTTATCTGCTAATATATCTGTCTCCAGGTAAATGAATCTGTAAAGTTCTAGCTTTAGGCTTCTGAGATGCAGTAAGTCCTCATACTCACTCTACACTGTAGTAAGAAAAGCAGGATGAATAACTCAATTTTACTTGAAATGTTTACCATATTTTAAAATAATTTGTTTTTCAGACCTTTGATATGTGATCTGGATTTTATTATCTTGATTGGACTTTCCTTTCACAGCTCACCTCTGGAATTGCCTCAAAATATTGTGCTCATGATTACGTGTTCATTAGTTCTCCTAATACTTCCTTTTCCATTCTGCCTTTTATCAGTCTCAAAACTCCTTGAGAATGCACAGAACACAATATCCCACATTAGAAACATTCATAGAACTTCAACAGTTTATATCAAACGTGTAATTGCACTTCTACTCTAAGGCACATTTTGAAAATTCAGCTCCATTTTTCCACATGCATACTGGTTCAAGTTCTCTAATGCTCCTGCAGAGACACAGGAGGCTTTCTTTGAACTGCTAAGTTAAACACACTGGCATAGGAAATAAAATTATGTTGATTGCACATGCTCAGCAAGAGTTCCCTTAAGAATTCAGTAAAATTACTTATATTTCCTTATATATAAGAAAGATTATAAGATTGCTGCAGAATAATTAGTGGGTGACTTTTAAAGGAAATCTGATTATACTCTTAAAATATAACAGCAAGCATAATGATGGGTATCTATAATGAAAAGTATCTCACCATAAAACCCCTAATCATGTCTTTCTAATTATATGATATTTTAAAATAATTGAATTTAGCTGCCTTTTTACTATGATAAAATTAATTTCAAACAAGGTGGTACTGACATGATAAAAATCAGAGATCACACACACACACACACACACACACACACACGAGCTACCCTGGTTTTATTACAAGGAAAATGGAGGTTGTTAATTTGGAGGAAATGGCTATTGCTACGTTGCAGATTATTTTCCTACCACCATTTATAAGCATTTCATGCTTTTCACTTCTATGTATCAGTAGACACTATTAACCAGTTCCAAATAATTTTTATACTTTATTTTTTTCAGCATACGTGAATGTGAACTTGTGTGCATGCACTACATATTTTTAATACCCCTGCAAATAAAGATGAATAAATGAAAATGAAAAAATAGCTTTAAAGGTAAACAATGTAAGGAAACAATCAAAGAGCATGTAAGTATGCAAAATTCATAACTCAAACAAAATAGAAGGGGTTTTCAAGTCTAGGGAGGGTTTGCCTGTTTGCTTTAGAAATTTATAGAAAAATATATTCCTCCTTTAATCTTATCCTCTGACATAAATGAAGAATTTTGTAGCAATGACAGTAATAGGGAAAGTAATAACCAGAGACAGATGAAGGAACTTGTTTTGGAAAATCTTTATTCAAGTACTAAATCCAGAAAAGTTCTATGCAATGAGAAAAGAATTTCATTATCCTCACAATAACTCGATTTTGTACTCAACAGGAAGAATACCAAGAATAATCTGATTTTCCTTTGTAAAAGCAATTCTAAATAACTTGAGTTTTTTCTATGCAAGAATTTATTCTAGTATACAACAACTGGCACTTACAATAACCACATGGAACTACTTTTTGTCTCTTTTCATCCACATCTTCTCAGGCTGCCCAGAGAAATTGTGGATGCCCCATCATTGAAAGTGTTAAAGGTCAGGTTGTATGGGGCTTTCAGCAAACTGATCTACTGAAAGATGTCCCTGTCTATGGCAGAAGGGGTGGACTAGATAATCTTTAAGGGTACTTTCCAACCCAAACTATCCTATGAGTCTACAAGTCTATTTTTATCTGTGGCTCCTTTTAGTTGTTTGTGGAAAAGATGTATTACAGCCAAAGAGTTCCTAGCCAACAGAAATTATAAACTTCCTGTTCAGTTTTGTCACCTTGTAGTAGCATCCTAATTCACAACAGGGGATTCTTAGCCACTATTATAATTTCTGTAAATAACCTGCAGTTGGTAATAGCCAATGAAGGCTAAACTGCAGCAGCATAAAACTCAGTGTTTCTCTTTGGGCATTATAGAACTGATTTTGGGCTCAGATTTTACAAACTTGAATATTTCACCCTGAATTATAGCCCACTAGGATGTCATTCTTCCTTCATGTTCAACTCCAAATTTAGTACTGAGCAAAGATTATCACTCAGAAATCTATTTATTCCTTGATGTAGCCAGTAAGGACTTAAAATATGTAGAAAATACTGATTTTGTGTGCTGTTTTCTTAGCCCTGCTGTCATCTTCATATCATTTTATATTTACGGTGATCACTCAACAATCTTCATCACTGATTGTTTCTGCTTGCACAGATACTGTGGATGTCTATTTTTATAGTCATTCTGACTTGGTGAATTGCCTACAATGAACAACTTTGTCTGTTTGCTAGTAACGGGAGGTATTATTTTCCATGTCAAAATCCACATTCCTGAGTCCACAACAAACAGCAGTTTGAGAAGGCTTCTGAGAATGCTTCAGTCTGACTACCTTTATTTGGATTTCTGAAGTGCCCATTTCTTAATTCCTGAGCATTCCTTGCAAGCTAACAATAGGGAGAACAAAATAAACAGATCTACCTTAATGAATTATTTAAGTTTACCTAAAGATTTAAGATAAGGTTTTCAATTTTGACCAGTATGTCACCTTTATATACAGCTCTAGCTTTATCTGTTTTTTTACAAAACAGTGAAACACTTCTCCACATTTACTGCTATGGAAGAAATTTCTTTTGTAGTGGGTATGTGAGGGGCTAAAACAAAACTCCATCTAGCTTGCTTTGAGAAAAGTTTTCAGACAATACAACTTACTTATGAGAAAACTCGAAATACTGAGTGTCAGATAATCAATGCTACACTGGAAAGAGATTCATCAGGGAGATAACTTGGCCTAACAAACTGAAGGCTTTATAAATCAATGTGAGAATCCTGCAGTAGACCTGGTAGTGAAAGGAGAATTAACAGTTCACCAAATAATGATGTAAAAGACTGTGTGGGATGCACTGAGCCAGCAGTTAGGTACATTGGCTGGACTGGGTCAGCCCAATAGCATTTCCTTGGAGGACAAGGAAATGTCAAGTTCAAAGAGGAAAAGCTGTGCCAAGAGCTCAATGGCTTCACACAGAAACAGCAAGCATAGAGCCAGAAAATTCTGTCTCTCCCAGCAAGTGGGAAGATAAGGATGTATATCACCATCTGGATGATGCATTATCCAGCTAAAATGGGAAAAGGGGAAAAGGGGCATCCTCATTGTGATGGGTTGACCTTGGCTGGATGTCAGGTGCCCATCAAGCCTCTCCGTCACACCTTCCTTCAACTGGACAAGGGGAGAAAAATATGACTAAAGGCTCATGGGTCGAGATAAGGACAGGGAAATTGCTCACCAGTTACCATCGTAGGCAAAACAGACTCCACTTGGGGAAATTAATTTATTACCAATCAAATCAGAGTAGGATAATGAGAAATAAAACCAAATCTTAAAAACCACCTTCTCTCCGTCCCTCTCTTCTTTCTGGGCTCAACTTCACTCCCAATTTTCTTTATCTCCTCCCCTCAGGAGTCACAGGTGGGTGGGAAATGAGGACTGCAGTCAGTTCATTACATGTTGTCTCTGCTGCTTCGTCCTTACTGTCTTCCCCTGCTCCAGTATGGGGTTCCTCCTATGAGAGACAGTCCTCCATGGACTTCTCCAAGGTAAGTTCTTTCCATGGGCTGCAGTTCTTTGTGAACTTCTCCAGTGTGGGTCCTTTCCACAGGGTACAGCCCTTCACGAATGGACTGTTCCAGCATGGGTCCCCCACAGGGTCACAATCCCTGCCAGCAAACCTGCTCGTGTGAGCTTCTCTCCATGAGGACACAGGTCCTGCCAGGAGTCTGCTCTGTTACAAGCCTTCAACAATAGGGAAGATGTGGGGGGAAGCTTTAGTCATAGATTTTTTTAAATTAAAAAGATGCAACAGACAATGACATGGACAGAGAAAACAAACTTGAGAAAACAGATTCTATACCCTCCTCCAACATAGTCTCTCTGGGTAATTTTGGGCAAGTTCCATATCGTTTTCATATCTCCAGCTCCCACATGCAATAACATAACAACTCTGCAGCATGTTGCTCAGAAACAGAGGAAAAAGTAGACACATATATAAGCCAGACAGGCAGATTTGCACAGATTAATAGAGATTAAAGATGAATGGGTTTAACAAAGTATTGCATTTACAACAGGTGTTTGGAAACAAAATTAACCTAAATTAAATCAGAACCTGTAGGGATTAAAAGTGGTCTGTTATTAATAACTATACTTGAAATATGTGCAAAATAACCTGAACTCCCGGAGACTATGAGGTGGAGACAATACATGAAATATCTGAATTCCTTTCCAAATACCTTCAGGTGAGATGGAAGGAGGGATAAAGAGGAAAAACTCCATCATTCTTTTAAATTATAGTTGCAGCTTTATTATAACATTAATATTTAATAAAGATTTAAAAGACGATTGAGGATATGGAAATGTCTATTTTGTAGGCATTCAGAAGAGAAAATTTTAACAACCATAACGACTTATGATGAATCTTTCTCCTTCACCTATTACTATAATTTCTTCAGAGGATTATAATGTACCTGATGGCCTTTTCCTATGCAATAAAGCTTTTCTGGGGAAACCTGTAGTTACAGTGGATTTGTAATGCTAAAATAAGATCTGATTTCTAACCCTGTTGGCCTCATTAAGCTATTTAAAGTGTCTGGATAGATGTTTTAGTAAGTTAATGACTGTGGCACTCCCTGGAATCTGTTCCCTGGGGCACACTCTTGGCTGTTTCTTAGAGCCAGTTTCCCCCTTACCCTCCCTTGACCTTGGAGGTCACTTTTTCATCAGATTCAGTCAGGAAACTACTATGAGATGCTTGTTTAGTCAATAATCTGTATTGACATATGGTCACAGCTGTAGTTCAACCTTTATGCAGAAGAAGGTTTCAAAACTTACATCTTCATAGCTTGCAACTCTGTCACTATGAAATAAGTGGTATTAAATATTTCTAGAAGCATAAATATTTTATGAAAAGATAGAAGGAAAGATAACGGGTCGTGGGTCTAAATTTTTCTTCAGCCTACAGGCTACCTTCTATTAGGAAGGATCATTGTTAAGCTATGGGAAAATTATTTCTTCCCATACTTAGAAACATGAAGAAAAAATCTAAATCTACACATAGGACAATATTGACCTCAATAATTAAAAATTCCAGTGCAAATGGAGCCAGTAATCTCATTTTAAGGGATTACCCTAAGAACACTGCATAATAAGATAAACATCAACTTTTGAACAACTATTTTTATTACTGATTCTGTATTTTTTCATTCCGTTCTTGAATTATCTGAGAATTCAGTTTAAATGAAAGAAAAAAAACCTACACAAAGAATGTGTCCAGTCAAATTATATAGGTACTCTCTCAGTAAAATGTATGTTTCTTGTTTTAAATATATGCTTTTATCTTTATGTAAACTAAACCCTCTGATGCATATTTATGGAGTACTAATGAAATGTGTGGATTTCTTTTATTGAGCCTTGGTCTATAGAGAAATTACATAACAGATTCAAAAATAATCAACAACATTATAATTATAAATTAATTTCTGCAGGGATAGCTGCTGCGTTATTTGGTGCATACAGTGTGCAAAGGCCACCTGGCAGGAACTGAAGCACACATTTTAAATATCTAACAAACTTCAGAAATAGCGCCATAGTGTTCCCCTGGGCCATTTTTCTACAATTTCCATACTTAGTCACAAATTGTCAGAGGAGGAGACTCTGTGTTCACTAAGTTGAAGTTTAACATAATGCAGAATTAACATATCCACTCCTTCTATGTTATTAGTTCACTGAAATATATCAGAGATATCATGAGGCATTGTACACAGATGAAAGAAATTCTGCCTACCTCAGGGACAGAGGTATCATATGATGAAGACTGCTACAGTCTGAGAGGGTTAAAAGCCAATGGCTCTAAAGAGTAACCTCTGAAGTTCAAACCCATGAATGCTGATGTTTTCAGGGTTATCTCCATCACAGCTGATTTTCAGATGCCCCACTCTGTTCCCTGAGCTCCTCTGAACATCATACCAGTGTCAACACTTGTTTGAAATGAGACAGGTCTTCTACAATGCCCAGGTCAAAGCTTTGTAGTCACCTCCACTTTTTTCTTAACTAGAGGTCAACTACCTGTCTCTTCTTTCCTGATCTACACCTAGGTTTCCTTTCTTTTAGTCTATTTCAAATAAAACTTGGGCATATTGGCACACACTGCTTACCTCCTCATGAATCTCTGAACTTTTGTGCAGTATTATCAGGTTCTGTTCATCCTGCTTTCAAATGTTCTTATATACCTGAATCATGAGTAACTAAGTGGGAACTAGTGATCCCAAGGTGTCAAGCTGAGGAATAGCATGGATATTAGCTTTTCAGCTGTCATCAAAAACCAGCTTCATGGACAGGTCTTACAGTTTCTCTGTGCTAAGACAAAGAGAGCACCCCAAGAGCCTACTTTCCTACTTACATGTGTGTAAATATTAATAAAATTCTTGGTATCAAGAATTCTTGGTATCACAAGTCCATTTAGTTCCTTCAGGATGGTTTCCCACTTCAGTGCTAGGTATCTAAAAAGAATATAATAGAATTAAAGAAAACACTTTACAGAAATGCACCCTGACAGGTTATTTCACTAGAGTAATATATGACACTGCAAAGGAAATTACAGATATCTGTAGTTTTAAGGATATAAAAAGTAAGAGTGGTGCTCCCTTAGGACAGATTGAGAAAATAACAATTCATTTAGAAGAAAAGCTAAAGCAACAACAACAGCAAAAATAATAATAAAACAACAAAACCATTTTAGTAGCTAAATGAAAAAAAATTAGAAAGCTTAATAACCTAATTTTCAGACTTGGACATCTACATAAGTATTTTAATTCAGTAATGGGAGATGTATTGACAATGGGGCCTTAATTACATGTATTGTTTGCTCTTAATTCCCTTTCATTGTACCCTACACTTTAAAAATGCTGAAGGGTATTACAGAATTCCAAGGAACTGGAGATAATTCAACCAATGCCAGTAAATCAGATTTTTACCTCTAATAAGCTGGACTAAATCTAGCTTCATAACAGTTACTATAAGATGCTCAATGTCAAATAAGAAAATGGTATCTATCCAGTTTCTCTGAGAAAGCATTTTTAAAAAGTTAGCAGCCTAGATGACAGACACAACCAGAAAATTAATGACTTAACTAGCTTATCAAGTGAACTATATCTTCAGCACCATGGTTTACATACGCCGCTAGGGAACAGGAAGAAGCTTGCATTATCCTCATATATGCTGTTTCTACTCTGCAGAATCAGAGAAGCTTCAGACTCAAGTACTGTTTGTTTCCATTTCTAAATACTAAGCTGTTGAAAAAGTATAGATCGAGAGTGGGAAAAAAATTATTCCTCTTTTTCTACTTTTATAAATATTTGTGCTTACAGGCAGAGTGAAAGTCAGCATGCTACAACATGAGAGATTTTGTTTGGAGAATCCAGACACACTACATCCTGAGAATGAAAACAAATCCAAATGTTAAGGTGACAAAGTGCATGGGGTAAAAGTACTGTGATATTCTCGACAGTATGTTAATTTACTTCCCAAAAAAGTACAACAAAGAATTATCTTTCATTTCTACGTAAAAGAATATAAATCCCAAACTATACAACTGGTAAGGCAACTAAAAATATGTCTATACAGTGACCAACATTAGCAAACATAGCAAATTTTTCTTCATGAGAAATGTTAAATCACCTGCAGGCTTTTTAGGAGCCTGAACACGGAAATGAAAAACATTGCACAAGATACATCAGCGGTGGTTTTACAGTAAGCATACCACACTTACTCAATAGGATAAATATCTGATTACCATAATAGTTTTAGACATTATTACAGATATGTTTTTTAACTCTACTGCTCCATTTGGAAGTAAAGCAATGTGTGGCTTCATTAGTACTTAGATGGAAAACCATTATCTTGACGAGTTAGAAAAATGAGGCTCTTACCATTTGTCAAAATGAAAGCTTTGTTAGGAGTGGTAGCCCTAATTTATTTTTTTTAATTATAATTCAAGCAATTACATTCTGCTCAATGAAGTTCCTGTAGTAGTTTCAGTTAGATAAGCATTTCCTTTTTTCTGTTCTGAAGTAGAGCTCATAGCAACGACCATAGATGAAGCCATACAGAAGCCATTGTTTTGGTGGCTTATAAATAAATAGGTGTTCCTTAATTTGATCAATATAAAAGCAATCTAAAATCTCAGCTAGATTTTTTTGGGGGGTGGTAGTCATATTAAAAGTTGAAATTCATAAGAGCTGTTTACGTTTGGCAGCAGAGAGCTACAGGAGTGCCTGTGGGAGAAGAGGACAAGGGTTGCCCTGTGCCCGGCATTACTAATTCCTCAAGAAACCCACTGCAGGACACAGCCAAGCCCATTAATGAGGCTGATGGAACCTCCAGGAAAACAAATGTAAGGAAAAAATATGGCAGAGAAAAGAGTGAGGGGAAAAAAGTATGAGAACACCAAGGCTGGGGAAGAAGGAAGAGGAGCCTCAGGCACCAGAGCAGATATTTACCTGCAGCCCATGGAGGAGGCCATGCTGGAGAAGGCATTTCCCAGCAGCTGGTGGAAAGGACCCATGCTGAAGCAGATATCCCCACTGCAGCCCATGGAGAAGCCCATGCCAATGCAAGTGGATATTCCCCGAAGGAACTGTGGCCCACAAAAAGCCCACACTGGAGTAGGTTTATCCTGAAAGACTGCAGCTTGTGGGAAGAAACCACACTTCAGGTTTATCCTGGTGAACTGTGGCCCATGAAAACCCATGCCAGAGGAGGGGAACACTGTGAGGAGAAAGGAGAAGCAGAGAGGAACTGCTAAAGACTGACTAACCACAACACCTCCATTCCGCATCTCCCCCAGCATGGTTCATTGGAGAAGGTGGTAGAAGAGTCAGAAATGAAGTAGTGAGTTTGAGCCTGGTAAGAAGTGGGGATGGAGGGAGATTGTTTTCATTTTTGCCTTCATTTCTCACAATCTCAATATTTTTCAATTGCCAATACATTAAACACTTTTTCTTCAAGTTGTCTCTGTTTTGCCCATGATGGTTATTGGTAGGTCATCTCCTTGTCTTCTTGACCCACCAGCTATTTCACCTCAATTTCTTCTCGTTCTGTTCAGGAGAGGGAGTGACAGAACATCAGAGTGGTCATCCAACAGCCAGTGAAGGTCAACCCTCCACAACCTCAAAACTTTCTCTGCAAAATCGTTAGTGATTCAAAGATTACCTTTATAATAAATTACACTTTTATGACATTACACTTGCATTAATTTGTATAAAAATTTGCACACTGAACATCAGTCTTATTCATGGAACAAAATCTGCCAGACTAGGTTTATTTCTATGAACTATTTGGAGTTTATATTGTTAACAATGTTTTTAATTTTATTTTTTTTTCTTTCAATGGTTTTTAGGCCCTTGTTGTGTTTTCAGTAGGACAAGTGCTTCTCACAGATGTTTTTCATTTTATTCTCCAAAATATCTCCCTGTTAGGTAGATAGACACATATTGAGACCCAAAGTGTAAAAGACTAGTGGTTTAAGCAGGCAGGCAGCTAAACCACCACACAGGCACTTATTTACTCCCTCTACATCCCCGTGTGATTGGGGAAAGGATCAAAAAGACCAGTAAAACTCCTGGGTTGAGATAAATACAGTTTAATAGGACAGAAAAGGAAGAAAATATTAATAATTATAATAATAATAGTTAAAAATTAAGATAACAATAATAATATAAGAACAAGCATACACAAAATAAGTGAAGCACAATGCAATTGCTCATAATTTGCCAACTAATGCTCAGTCAGTTCCCAAGTAGCGGCACCTGGCCAGTCTTCCCGCCCCAGTTTATATACTGGGCATGATATTATATTGTATGGAGTGTCTCTCTGGCTCATTTGGGTCAGCTGTCCTTGCTGTGTTCCCTCCCAGCTTCTTGCACACTCCCAGCCTCTGCTGACAGGGCAGTATGACAAGCTGAAAAGTCCTTGAATTAGTATAAACACTGCTTAGCAACAACTAAAACAACAGTGTGTTATCAACATTATTCATATCCTAAATCCAAAACACAGCACCATACCAGCTGCTATGAAGAAAATTAACTCTATTACAGCTGAAAGCAGGATATAGACTAAGGTATATACTGACTTAAACGTGAAAGCAACAAAGTTTTGCATACAAATTAATGATGTGTGCATGCAAAAAATCTTTATACTTTGTTTGCAAAAAATGTTCAACAATCATAATATAGAATTGCTGGAAATTCAAGTAGGAAAGCATTGTTTGCCTCCTCTGCTTGGTTAAAAAGAAAATAAAGCTTCCATATAGCTTAATGTATAGGTTACCTACCTAATTGTCTCAGGGTCATCATAAATATGCACAGATTGGGACCTTGGAAAGAAACATCTCAAAGGGTAGGAGGAAAAACCAAACCAACAAAAAGACCACCCCACTAAGTTAGACGTTTAAAAAACAGTGTCTTTGAGTGACAGGAGATAAGTAACTGTGAGTACTGGATGCAGCAAGTAGGATTATTTTGAGTAATTTAACTGCAAGTGGTGATGTTGGATAGGTGAGGTGTAGTAAGTCAAGGAACTGATGGTTGCGTCTGGAATACTTATCTTTAGAATTGGGAAATGGTATAACATTTTTGACTTAGTGACAGCTCTTTTTTGAATACACTGTGCCTGTATTTTTCCAAGTTTTTGGTCATGATCCTTTCCCCAAATATGGTTTTTTTCATTACCACATGGTCTAAGAAGAGAAAATTACGAAAGGCTGCATTCAGCAATTCCCAGTTTCTGTGTAGCATTTAAGCTAAGCTATCATGTTTGTCAAGCAGAACCATAAATACATTGTCCTTGGCTCTTACTGCAAAACAACTATCTGAAAGGTTATCAATACCTAAATGGTTTATAAAGCATATCCCAGACAAGTTCTGTTTAAACGTGCACTGAAAACATCCTGAAAGTCTTGCGGATTTTGTAGGTAAGGCATTTCTAGAGGAAAATTATTTTTATAAACCCCAGGGATGTAATTTCTATTAAGAATGCTGAAGAGAACATTGAAGGGAATGCAGTCAAAGGCAAGAAAACACTCCTACATTTAATGGAGTAATCTTCTCCTGTGGACCATTGCTTGTATGTTACTTCCTCACAATTCCAGATTGCTCAGGAAAGGTGAAAAATATTATGGATATGCAAAAATACCAAAAAAGGTCTACGTCTCTTGGAACTTCAGTTTTTCCCCTACAGTTCTTTGACTTTGATGAAATTGAAGAATATCCAGAATCAAGCTTGCCTCCCTCCCTCCCTTCCTTCCTTCCTCCCTTCCTCCCTCCCTTCCTCCTTTGCCTTCCTTTATTTGCCTAGGGGATTTATGGACTTCAAACTGTGCCATTTATGTTTAAAGAGAAGAAAAAAAAAAAGAAAGAAAAAAAGAGAAACTCATATGAAGAACAGAGTCATGAGAAATCTTAGAGAGGAAAAATAAATTGCTTCATTGCAATGATAAGCCCCTCTTGTATATAATTTATGAAAAGCCAACTGTCATCCAAATTCTTAATTTATAGTGTTCAATGAAATGCTACTAACTGAAAAGCATTAATCAACATCACCAACTTAATGTGCTTTGTCAAACTTCTCAGTCTCTTCTGCCAAAGAAGAGTATTTTTGACAAGTAGATTGATTAGTGAGCTAACAGTGTTTGACTGAGGAGAGGGTGTATGACAAGAACTTTTAGAAAAAGATGTTAGCAGTAATTCTATTTGCTTAGAAAGAAGCTGTGCACAATACTATTGTTTTGCAAAATGTATGTCAATAAGACTGATAAATTATTATGTGCTTATAAGAAATTCTGTTTCAAACTTGATCTCATTCTCCTTGTGAAATAATTTATAGAGTGAAAATGTGCTAATGATCTGAAAGATGCCCATTAGACCTGAATAATAATCAACTACAGAGTGGTTTGCTCAAGTTGTATAAAAAGGGTAATCTAGATTCTAGCTTTCAAGCTTAAGTAAGCACAACGAAAAATAACATACTTGCTTTTAAATTGTTAAGTGTAATTCATACTCCAGAATTAAGATAGAAAACAGCTCCTCTTACAAAGAAGATTTAACTGGGAATCCCATACTTCCTCAGAAAACATATTGCTACTATATCTTGTTTTCCCTTGTTTTCAGATATTCCAGCTACTGCCAACAATACTTTTTTTCTGAAATTTGTTGGGAGGAAAAAAAGGGAATTTTAACACAGGAGGTTTACAAAGAAGACCACACATCTGTCTTTCATGTAATGCCAGTGTTGTTTGGAACAAAGATCTGCCCACAAACATTTTCCAAGACTGAGACTTCCCAGGTGGCATTTGACGGAGGAAATTCTGTGTCAGTGGATTGGATCTGGCTGAGATGGACTTAATTTTCCCCATACCAGCCCCCATAGTACTGTGCTTTGTACTGGTAGCCAGAAAGGTGCTGATGACACACCAGTGTATTGTCTACTGTCGAGCAGTGCTCATACAGCATCAAGGTTGTCTCTCCAACATTTCTGCATCACCAGTAGACTGGAGGTGGGCAAGATCTTGAGAGAGGACAGAGCCAGGACAGCTGACCAAAACTGACCAAAGGGATATTTCATATCATATGATATCTGCTCAGCAATAAAAGATAAGAGAAAGGAGGAGGAGGGGTGGCATTTGTTATTACGAAGTTTGTCTTCTAGAGTAACCACTATGCATACTGAAGCTCTACTTCCTGGGAAGTGGCTGGCCATTGTCTGCTGATGGGAAGTAAAGAATAAATTTTTTGTTTGCCTTTGCTTATATGTATCATCTTTATTAAACTGCCTTTATTTTGACTCATGAGTTTTTTTCCATCTTAGTTTCTCTCCACCCTGTCCTGCTGAGGAGGGGAGTGACAGCGTGGTTTGGTGATCTCATAGTGTTAAAGCAGGGTCAGCCAGACGCCTGCATCTCTGCAAATATCTGTTAACATGGTAAACATGGGAGAGTATGTCACTGAAGTGTGTTCTATTTTGTTCATCCTGAGCCAAAAGGTTAGGACAAGGTAAAACTATCTTGAATTATTCTATTGAAGTACTCTAACCATCTTTCAAAAGCCAAAATAGCATAAAAACAACAGCCCTTCTGGATCAGATTGGGGGTCTCTCTAGCCTATTCTGCCTCCCATAGTAGCCATAAACAGGTATCTAGGGAAGAGTAAGCGCAGAGCAAAACCATGCAATGCTTTATCCTATTATTTCTTCCCATCCTCTGACCAGTTTTGATTCAAATTTCCTGAATGTGTTGCAGTTTGTCTATTTAGCAACCCATAATGATCTCTTATTCTAAATGTTTACACAGTCACCTCCTTCAGCCTACATAAATTTTGGCATCTCTGACATCTTTAGTGAAAGTTTTGCACTGATAAACAGTCATTGTGAGAAGAATCACTTCTTACCACACGTTTCAGATATCACACCTTAGTGACAGTGACTGGCAGGTCTCTCTCTGAAGACAGGGTTCTCTCTCTGAATGTGCCTTACTTTATATAGATCTACTCTAAATTTCATTTGCTATTTTATTCTCCATTCATGTTGTTTCCTAAAGTCCTTCTGCAATTCTCTGGTTTATGTCCTCATCTTACCTACCATGGAAAACTTTTGCCATCATTAGATTTTGTCATCTCAGTGCTAACCTACTTTTCCAGGTGATCTGTGAACATATGTATCTAAGCACAGAGCCCTCCCACTGGCAGTGACATTCCTCCAATACACAAAAAAATCACTATTTGCTCATAATCTCTGTTTCTTCTTTTTCAATTTATTTCTTATCTGTATTCTTTTCTTCTTATGTCATAACCACTTAATTGCCTTACAAGTTTTAGGTGAGGGATTGTGACAAAGCTTTCTTGAAATCCAAGACTATATCAAACAGATCATCCCTAGACACAAGCTTGTTGGATTTCTGAAAGAACTACCAAAGGCTGTAAAGAAAGACTTCACTTTTCAGAAGTCATTTTCCAAGTAGCTTATATTTATCAAGATATTCACTAATTGTCTTCTACTGTAGCTTCTAATAGTTTGCCTGGTACACACGTTAGGCTTACAGGCATGGAGTTCCCAAATTAAAGTTATATTTGCCACCTTCTAGACAACAGCTTCCAAAGAAGACTTAGGTAAAAGATTACACACAGCTATTCATCCCAGCTATTAACTACAAGAAAGAAATTTGGATTAACTGCTTTATACCAACCTCTACTTATATATGCCACATAATATACAAATCAGCCTCCATTAGTTAGCCCCCTGCCTAAACAAGTTTTCCTTGTTTTTTGGTGGCTTGTTTAGGAAAACATGTAAATTTTAAAGATTTTGTTTCTATCTTATGTGAGATAAAGTGAATGATTAATGGTCAGTAATGTCAAAAAGTATTTTATGTTCTCAATATTTTACAGTTCTCACGTGTATAATGTGTCTTATTAATTACTGACTGATTAGAATTTGAAACAGCAATGCTTCACATTAGCAATACTGTAACTCATATTTGGGGTAAGGCAACATGCTACCGAATTTGCTTGCTTCCTTCAAGTCAGGCTACTTGTGCTATCTGTTTTTTTCTGTAATACAGAAACATAGATTAAAAGTTTTTAGGCATTTATTTATCTATTTCTCTACTAAAATGCCATACCAGTTTTCTGTTTGCTAAATATTTGCTCTTTTATTCTTTTTGCTCTTTGACTCATTATTTAAATTCAAAATATAAGTACACTTATTGGGAATCTATTTTTGGTGTTTAAAATCCCTGAAAAAATGAAATTGCATTGTTTCTTACCTTTATATTCAGTATCTTAAAATGGAAAACCAGCATTTTCCCACATTTTAGCTGCAACACCTAGCACGTGTATCTGCAGGGTCTGAATCCTAAGTATTTGGTACCACAACACAATATGCCACTTATACCAGCTGGCAGCAGCAGAAGTCTAAGTCTAATTTTCTAACTGGGCCAAAGCTGGCACTAGAGAATTGCAAGAATCACTAGGAGACATGGCTGTTGAGAGGGTGGCTGATGTAGCCAGACCACTTCATCTACAAAACTTCAGCAATGGAGATGTTCTTCAATAGAGAAGTTATCAAATATTTGTAGCACTTCATATAGTTCTGCAATTTAAATCATAGT
The DNA here is from genome assembly GCF_000695765.1 of Mesitornis unicolor. Taxonomy (NCBI): domain Eukaryota; kingdom Metazoa; phylum Chordata; class Aves; order Mesitornithiformes; family Mesitornithidae; genus Mesitornis; species Mesitornis unicolor. The sequence goes on along the minus strand of NW_010178089.1, from coordinate 5,736 downwards.
GCAAAAACACCTCATAGAATCACAAAATATTAGGAGTTGGAGGGGACTTCGAAAGACCATCTAGTCCAACCCTCCTGCCAGAACAGGATCACCTAGAGTAGGACACACAGGAACACATCCAGGTGGGTTTTGAATGTCTCCAGAGAAGGAGACTCCATAGCCACTCTGAGTTCCAAGAGGAACCCAAATGTTCTACTTCCTCCAAGATGTTCTACATTTGGTCCTTTTGGGAGAAGAATGTAAGACTTACTATCAAACCCAGATAAATTATTTTACACAGCTAAACAAGTCAACCATGTGCAATAGTTCATACAAAACTGTTGGCCAGTCAGTGTATGGTTTGTCCACATCAGTGTGTATGGTTTATCAAGTTAGCTTTCCATAAGAAAACTTATTTTATATTTGCGTGTTGGGTGAGCTGACTCACTTAATGCTTTTAACTGGTAATGAGTAGTTTCAATGTTTCAGCCCTCTGTCAAGCCCAGCAGAATTTCCTGGGAATAGAGCACAGTCCACTCCTAGCTCTCAGGATCTCACTCCACCAAATTACAGAGTCCTGCTGCTAATAATGGAAACCTCAAGGCTACTCAAGAGGAACAGAAACTTCTATCTTTCATAGAAGATAATGTTAGGCAAGTTCAAATACTTTGTTATTAGGAGGCTTAGAATAGTGGAAAAAGAGTAAAGAAAACTGTTATCATAAGACAGAAATGTATGCTTTCTATTGTTATTTATATTCCACTGTCACCAATTATGGCAAGTCTCACACAATTATGAGTATTTTGAAATCCCCTATTCCTAGAATCAAGGTAGTGCCTGAAAACATTCTCAGAAGAGAAATTAAAAAGCTTTAAGTGGAAAGCACCAGAAAACAATTCTTCTCCCAAATGTTTAAAATCAAATCTTTTAAAGTCAATCTTGGAAGAGAAGGAAAAATTGAAGTATGATTTATTAAAGCTTTTTTTTTCTTTTTCTTAGGTTTATGTGCATTTTTAATCAGCAGTCTTTCGCGTAAATAAATTGGACTCTCTGCTTTATTCTCTAGCAGTATTCAAACCTATTTTCTTTTTCAGTGAGGAAAAATCAAGTATGTGAAATTCAGCTTTCTGCAGCAATTGCTTCTCAGAACTCTCTTTTTTATATGAATAATTGTATTGCAGTAGGAAATATAACCCAATACTTTTCTGAGTAAGAAGTAATGACAGGACCTCAAATATTTGGGTATGCCAATAAAAGATATTACTTTTTTAAAGACAAACATTTGCTTAGATCCAATATGATAATTCTAACACATTTTATAGTCTAAGAGAGACAGTTACATGGGTTATGAGGAACTCTTGTCTTTCACACACACTCAGCTTTTTCTTTATATTAATTGTATTTAAACCTACTGGCAAAATTATGGTAATGAGAGGAAATAAAGGAATTGTTATTTCAATGCACAACACTCTACTTTATAATCTGTCCAAAAAATATTTAAGTGAACCATTTTGCCTGTATCACTACATACATTTTATTACTCTACATATTTTATATTTCATGTAGTACCTTAAGGGACTCAATATAATAAAAAAGAACATTATCCTTCACTAAAAAAATGTTATGAAGCACCGAAAAAGTACAACTAATTAGTGAGTTAAAAGTAGCAAGAAAGATTTCCTTCTTCAATCTTATTTTAAAATAAGGACACCAAGTGGGCAGCAGGGAAGAATCCTGCAAAATCTTTAAAAGGGTAGAGCTACAAAAACTTCATGACTCACAACTCACTAAATTACAGTATAGAAAAAAAAAGTAACCTTATGATTCAGACTGTAATTAGCAGCTTAGAAAAAGCAGAAGAGAAAATTACTCAAATACCACAGCCACTCAGGGCCTTGGAAATAAGGACAAGAACTTTAAAATCACTGCACAAAATATACAGGAAGCCTGCAGCGAAGACATTTTGAAAAAGGAGACATTTATAGAAAAGAAATCATACATCAGTTAGAGATAAGAGATTTGACATTGCAAAAAAAAAATAAAAATCCTCTTCCTAGAAATGATATGAGCATGAACTTCAGAAAATAAAATAATCCTTTCACTGATCAACCGTTTCAATTTGTTTACAGACAATAACATCAGATATCAATTAGACATTTTTAGAATCAATATTTAAATGCAAACATATACCATCAGGCTATACTGAAAGTATGATGCAAGAGCTTCTTTTTGAACAAAAATAAATAATTGTTTAATAAGGAATATACCTGTCATTACAAGTCTATCTCAGTAACAAAATAAGGACTGAACGGGAAAGTAGATTATTGAATCTTGCAATTCAAGGAATGTGATCACTTGTCTCTGCACCTGAGGCTGAGAAGATACACAGAAAGTTCATCTGAATAAGGATTTTAAATCCTCAGCACTGAGAGGAGAGAGGAAACCAAGGCCTGATCTGGTTGCCTGCTTCATTTAAGAGCAACTACATGATTGCTCTTTCATTGCAAGGTAGCAGCTTCCACAAGGACTTTCACAGCCAGGACCCAGAATGGCCACAAAGAGGCTGTCAGCAAGCAAACTAATAAGAAAATGTCCTGCAAGCTATCTCCCACAGCTCTCTAGGGCAAACCTAGATCCTTCTCTATAACTAATTTAAACAGTAAACAACAGTGTCTACAAAATGTTGCTGTCTTTCTATAAGGTTAATTGATGTGTCTCCAAGGTCAACGTAGATCTCCTAAAACTTTAGTCTCTAAGAAGCTGTTTTTAGCAAGTGTGAAAAGCACTAATCACATCGAATGAACAAGGGATTATGTCAAGTATGTAGAGACCTAATACCCTTATAAAATCATATTGGTATTTCCAGGAACATGTCTGTGTTTATAGGATAGGGCAAACCCTTCCTACCCTGTCCTGACTTCTCTGCACTTACTGACATATTCTTTCCTCTGTCTTATGCTTCATGTTGAATACCAGAATATGCATATATGCAACTTTCTCAGGTTGGCTATGGTCTGCTCATTCTCTGAAACAAAAAACAACCACCAATGACTACAAAAAAAAAAACAACCAACACAACACTCTTTTTTTCCTTTTTTTTTGTTTTTTAGTGAAATATCTCCAAGATACTGTGGTATGTACTGAGCTAGTAACAGCTGACAATACTCTTGTGGTGAATTCCGTATAATGACAGAATTGCACAATGCTTTCCTGAGAGCAGATATTTCTCCAAAACCTTAGTGGGCTTTTTGTGGGTTTTTTTCCCTTAGTGTGACTAAGGGAATTTAACATAGCATTGTTATATGAAAAGGAAACAAGAAATTGTTTTCAGGGTTTTTACATTATTAATCTAAAAAAATACTCCAAGTAAAGGGCAGTCAGATATACACATAATGCTCAAACCTTCAGTGGGGATTTCAGTAGGGGATATAATACAAGATAAATCTAATTAGCTTCAAGGAAATTACAATAAGAGATCAGAGGAGTGTGTAGAATGGCTAAATCTAAGAGGACTTCAAAAGCTTCTCAGCAGAAAAACACAGGAAAAGATTAATGCAGAAAATTAGCAACTGTAATATAGATAGCACAACTCAAATCGGTTTCGAGAATGCCGTTGTTAAGTTAATGATTTGTTGTATAGTACATGCAAGGAACAAAGCTTTTTGAATACAAAAAGCCTAGCATTTAGCCCAAAACTGTTGTAGATCAGATCACATGAATACTACTTCTCATCTACTCTAGCATAACAGGAGTATGAATTCACGTGATTCTGGTCCCTGTACTGGGTTTTTTAGGAAAACTGGAGCTTTAGGAAAACTGGAGCATTTACAAAACCTAAAAGATCCTAAGGAACCTGAAGAGCTCGCAGTTTAAACAATGACATGATGGCAATTCTGTAAACCTATCAGAGATTAATGCTTATGAACTATATGGATCAATGGGAAGTGGAAGTTGAAGGACAGTCAAACAGAGAAGCAATCCATGCAAAAGAGGGAAAGATAGAAAAGTGTAGAAAAAATTATACTGCTGCAAGTTCTGCTTGAAGAAAAGTCTTATTAAATTCCTTTAAGACTGCTAACAAAAAGAGACAAAATGTGGATAGTATTAAAAGGTGGGGGGGGGGGGCGGGAAGTTGATGTAGCAAACCTTACTTCAGAAATTAAGAAAACCACAGCTGTTTTATTAGAAAAGCTATCATAAGAACAACTCTGTAGCTATTACTTCGAGACATACAGCCATTACATAGATCATGCCATTCAATCTGAGTCTGTAGTCATGCACTAAAATAACATTGTTGTTTCTATCTTATCAAAATGCAAAACTAAGCTTTAATTTTACAATTCATATGATCTTCAGTTCATGGTAGTTTATTCCAAGTAGTACATAGAGAAAATTACTCAGTTACCTGAATCTGAATTTACACACAAGAGCACCTGTTTTTAAAGTGCTAAATCCTGAAGTAGCAAGATGTTGACATCAGCATTAGCCAACCCAAATAATCTCTGAAAGTTTGGGGTTTTTTTTAAGTAGTCTGCAAACAATATTAAATGATGTTTATTTTGCATGTTCTATAGCAAGAACACATACAGCTTTTCAGGAGGTGTTGCACATAGGGGCAACACAAGCTAAGCAAGGAGCGATGCAGTGGTAAAAGGCATGGAAAAGTGCAAAGGAAGCGGACTCAACATCCTACAGGGTGATCTCTAACTTCAGCTCCTGGATAGCTGACAGCAGTTAAGAGTCAAATTAATCCTTAGTACCTGAAATCAATCCAATATATTTAATATACCAAGGTAAAAAAAAGCAACCTAAAAAAGAAATTATCCCAGATTCTCTTTCGCAATCAAATCAGATGTAACACAACACTTGGAATGGAAATTTTCACCTTCTACCAGTGGCATAGAGCAGCATACTGTAACAGTTTATCCTGGAGAACCTCTCATTTTAGCTTCACAGAAAAGAAGAAAGTTCATTAGATCTACATAGGAGGATGCACATAATACAGTCCAGAGAATTGTAAATCTCTAAAACAAAAATAAATAAATGTGGAATGACAATTCATACCTGTCACAAAACAATTTGGGAGCAACAAAGGACTTAAAACCTTCTTTCAGAGTGAAAGACAGTTAATCTTTAATATATATAGAGGCTACATTTTCCCCTCTACCAAATTAACATTCTCTTATAAAAAGATAAAAAGCTAAGACCTCAAATGTGTTCTTAATTTTGATGATACAATATTAAATATCAGATATCAGATATAGAGAATGTTGATTCAGTGTATGGACCATGAAATATCCCATAAAGTCATAGCATAATTGTATGGGAGTTCTGTAAAGATGTCAATCAGCCAAATCTTGTGGAAGTTAACAGAGAAACTCTCTCAAATGTGCTATTAGAAGTTTTCAAGCATTAAAAAGCCTCTAAGCCACTCAACTAAAAAACTGCAATGCTTGAATAACGATTACAAGTACAATAATAGGTATACAGTCTTGGAGGCTGTTTGGCAAACTGCAAAATACTTTGGTATTCTTTCCTCTGAATGATAAATCTCAAGTAATGTGTTGCAGGCTAGCTATAGCATGCACATAACAAAGAAATAGAAATTTGGAGACCTATGTTTTCCACACAAGTCCATTAACAAAGACCAGGTGGAAAAAGAGGTGATGGACCCTTGTATTTGGTTTTCTGTGAGGGGTTTTTTGGTTGTGTCTTTGGTGATGGGCGAAGGGCTATGGACATGGCCCTTTAAGAAGC
>NW_010178088.1:0-15871 GCF_000695765.1 Mesitornis unicolor | reverse complement strand
ACTGGAGGTTACTGACCAGGCTGTGTCTCTTTCATGCAGCTGCACCACCTGTATTTGGGTATTTCTGTACCTGTTTCCACTGGAGGTTACTGACCAGGCTGTGTCTCTTTCATGCAGCTGCACCACCTGTATTTGGGTATTTCTGTACCTGTTTCCATTGGAGGTTACTGACCAGGCTGTCTCTCTTCCAGGCAGCTGAAACACCACCTGTATTTGGTATTTCTGTACCTGTTTCCACTGGAGGTTACTGACCAGGTTGTGTCTCTTCCAGGCAGCTGAAACACCACTGGTATTTGGGTATTTCTGTACCTGTATTTCTGTACCTGTTTCCACTGGAGGTTACTGACCAGGCTGTGTCTCTCTCAGGCAGCTGAAACACCTGTATTTGGGTATTTCTGTACCTGTTTTCACTGGAGGTTACTGACCAGGCTGTGTCTCTCTCAGGCAGCTGAAACACCTGTATTTGGGTATTTCTGTACCTGTTTTCACTGGAGGTTACTGACCAGGCTGTGTCTCTTCCAGGCAGCTGCAGCACCTGGTGGAGGTGTCGGTGCGTGAGTGCACGGTGAGCCAGGCCGGGCAGGAGCAGGACATCGGCAGGACGTGTGCCAGTATCCTTTTCTGCTACAGCGCATGGGGTCACAAATACACTGCGTGTCTTAGCATTCCAAGTGTTCACCTCAATAAGCAACACGTCTGTCCTTTTATTAAATAAACGTTGGAAACTGCAGTTTGCATTTAGAAGCTTAACGCAATGTTTAGAGTTAAAAAGCGGGTGCCCGCGGTTTTTGAGAAGGATTGCAAATTGTGGATAAAAACAGAAATATTGTCATAGGTTGCTGCTGTGACTGCAATTCCAGGAGGCTTCAGCAATGTGGGGTTTTGTAAAATTTAACTCCAGGATAGATAACCCCATAAAAAAACATCTGGTATGTTCTGTAGGCACCAGAGGTTTCCAATATGTGATAAATAAATAATGCGTTCAATATACTGCGATGTTACAGAAACACAAAGCAGGCATTATTTGTTCATTTATAAGGGCTGGTAAGAGCTCCTGTCAATACAGAAATTAATCCATTTTAGGATTTGCGCAGTTAAGCTCTTCTGTAAAACTATAAGCCATTTCCATACCACAAATCTCAACTTTGCTGTAGCTGAGCAGTAGTTTCTCTTTCTGTTATCTCATCTATTTCCGTTTGTTTGATTAAAAACCAAACCCGCGTTCTAATTTCTGAGAAGGGAATTTCAGATGTGATCTTAATGTGAAATTTCAGATATCAGGCATATAGATCTATCAAAAAATCTGATCTCATCCTGGGACACAGTGACAGCTATTGCCTCTCAAGTTCGAAACCTGGAAGCACTTAATGTCAGGTATGAACATTCACATTTGTGTCTCCGTTCCTTTGGCGTAGGGACAAAAAAGAAGAGGCTCTTTTAGCCACGGGGTCAGCTTTCTAAGGGATGCCTCAATGCTCATTTTAATGGGAGATAAGCAGGTTTTCAAGTACTTTGTTTTTAAATCCTATCCTTTCACAACTCGTGTGTGTGCTGTGTTTTTCAGCCATCCCTTTTCAAGGAAAGGCTGGGACCCTAGGAGTTTAGCATCTGTGTAAAATAAATTCACAAGTGCTTGGGACAGATGGGTGTTTACTGCAGTTTTGTGCAGTCAGAAGATTCACAGTTTTCTGAAAAGCAGAGCACAGATTTCAGCCATTAAACATTACACAAACCGTGTTCTGTGTAACAGATTTCATAATTTGACCTGGGAGACTGGATTAAAACGCATTCCAGGTTTTTACAGAGCGCTGCAGGCTCTCTTAGGCAGTTCAGACTGAAGGAAAGAAAAACCACTGAGAGCTCTTGTTTGTAGAGCCTTGGAGGTCTGAGGTGAACGGTTTCATTGCCTTCGTTGTACAGCAAACACAGCGTAACCAAAAACCACTGAAAGGGTCGTAAGCTAAACTGAAACCAGTACCAAGTTAATTTAATGACGAGGTGACCCCCATGTCTGTATTTGTTCTTACAGTTAAAGTGACAAAAAGGTATTTTTAAATAGCTGTACGTGTTCCATTTTCCCCAGTGTTTAGCACTGAGCGGCTGTTTGCAAATCTAGCTGCGCCTGGAGCACACGCTGTCGTGATTTATCGTTATCAGCGTGCATGGGAATACAGAGAATGTATTTTAATTTGCCTAGAGTAATCTCTTCAGTCTGGTTGCTGAGAGGTGTAGTGCAGGCTGAAGGGTTTCCCAAGTTACTCGTGGTAAAACTGGAAAGCACAATGGGAGCGATGCTGGGATCTGGTGCTTACAACTGCAAACTGGAGTAGCCTGGATTTGGGGTTGTATTGTTCTGACCTCCTGTTGGCTTTAAACAAGAAGTCTTGGCAGGAAAGGCTGGCACTGGTGGTTTTATGAGGGGACGTTGGAAGGAGAAGAAAAGCAATCACCCATCCGCCGCCTGCCCAAGAGCTTCATCACATGGGGAATTTAGGTATAACGGAGATTAATATCACAACACACAGGTGGATCAGACCTCAGGAAGGAAAGGAAAACTTGTGTGGGGGTCAGTGCTGAAAACTGACTTGAAGAGTCCAGATCTGAGAATCTTTAACTTTTTTATAGTGGTCTTTTGCTACTGAGAGCGGATTTTACGTCTGGGGTCTGGACAGTCACGTAGGCTACTGATGTTGAATTGACACCAAGGAGTTTAAACCCCAAATCTGACCTTGCTTCATTTAATACTAATGAAAATAGTTTTCATATTCAAAACTTAGGGGAGGAAAAAGGGGGAAGGAGGACCCAGATGAACAAATATGCATTTGTGAAGTAGGAAGGTAAATTAGGAAGGAGTACGTTTGAATAGAACTAGAGGGATATTTAATAATATTTTAAAGTACGTGACACCTTGCCAGTGATTCTTTTAAATTCATGTAAATTGGTTTTGTCTTTAATGTGTAAATCCAAACTATCGACGTGAATTCATGCAATGATTCATTATGTTCACGACGATTCTTTTTACACAGCGAGAACAAAATGAAATTTCCATCTACGCCAACTACTGTGTCCAGTGCATTTTCAAAACTGAGGGTCCTCGCGCTGAATCAAACCGAGATAACGTGGACGGAGGTAATGACCTCTCCTGGCTTGGTTTTTATTTATAATGTCAGGGTTCTGGGGCAAGGGGAGCACAATAAGCACAGCTCAGATAGAGCATGGAATAACCAACGCTGGCTTGTTTCAGGGGCTGAAACGTGCAGACATTTACACGATGTCTTGTGAAGAGCGAAGACTTCTTGTTAAATATGTTAGCAGGGTCTTTTTTCGGAGATGGGGCTGAGGGAGCTGTCCCGTGGGGGTTTAAGGGTGGCAGACTACACTGCACGTACAGAGCAAAATGTTATTGTAAGTGATAATGATGTGTCCCTTCCAACCCAACACATTCTACGATTCTATGGCACATATCACAGTGTACACTATACAGTGTAATGCTATAGCAACTACTTACTAATTTGCATTTACCAGATCTAGAACAACAACTGAAGTCATATTTTAAAGCTAACTGAAAGATTAAATAGGGACTGATGTTACTTACCCTGTCTGATGACCGTGGGTAGCTCCCTTTCTCTCGGCCTCCAAGGGGGGATGATCAAACTCCACCATGGGGGCAGTGTGTCAGGATTCCCTCGATCACAGATGGGACGGGGCTGTTATAAATGAGGTGACTGTCAGCCACAGCCTCCTCCTCAGCGAGCCTTCTAGCTTGGAAAAGTACTTTGTATCTCGTAAAAACACTGCTTTTATCAGTCTTCTCTTTCTCCCTGGACCCAGCTGGTCTGGGGTGTTCCTGTCACCAGAGAGCACCCAGAGCTGGGCACGTGTTGGGTCTTTCTCCCCGCTGTGCCAGGAGAATCCTCCACAGCAGCACATCCCAGCAGTGCCCTGTTACTTGCAACGGGTTGTAAACTCCAGCCCACTATTTGGATTTCTCAGTGGCAGATTTTTGTACGTACCGCATTGTGAAATTACCTGGATTTTTCAAACCACACAGAATGACAGACTATTAGGAGTTGGAAGGGACCAAATCTTCGCTGCCAGCTACTGTCTGGTAATAGAGCACTTACCAAAACTGGCGTTTGAGTTTAGAAATAAGGTTCCTCCTTCTCTCCTCGTGCAGCAGGGCTGGAGGAGGGCAGTTGCTGTGTTTTTGTGTGGTGCCCATAAACCATCAATGGGGCTGTCCAAGGGCAGTGGCCAACCCTTCCATGATAAATCCACACACAGGAAAGAGCCAGCGGGGGGAAAGGGAGGGCCAGGCAGTCCATAATGCTTGTTTCTCTGGTTCTGGGAGCTGCGCCTCGTTCTCTAGAAGTGCTGAGGAGATAGGTGTAAAGTAGAATTTCTGGAATAATTTTTTTCCCAACCTCTGTTATATTAAATGAAGTTTTGCTCTTAGGTTCTTCTTTGTGCTCCAGGGTGGCCAGCACTTGAAGAACTGTACCTGACTTCTAATAACATTGCAGTTTTGGGAAGGTAAGACTTAGATCTGAGTCAGTCTTTAGTGGTGATGTACTGCAAAGCTGTACAGCAGATAACACCACATGTTTACATCACCTAACTAAAATAAACCGTGCAAACTCCCTGTGATGTACTTCAAAACATTTACGGATGTACACAAGCATTTGCATGCAGTTCTATACCGAGAAAAGCAGTGTTTTCAGTAACAAATAACATCAAGTGTTCTGTGTTTGCTCTTCTCCGTGTGCCAGGCCTGACCACGTCCTGCAGAGCCTGAAGCTGCTGGACCTGTCAGACAACCAGTTACTGGATGGCAACCAGCTGCACCCCATAGCACATCTGCCCAGGTACTCAGACACTGCCCGGGGTGTTCATCCCCATCGTCTGTGTCGGCTGCATGCACAGCACTGGTGTGCTGGGGAAGAGCCATGGAAACTTGAAGCAGAGCCATTTTGTCCTCTTGAGGAGAGGAAATCAATTACTTAACTGAGCTATTTTAATATAACCTTATTTTTGATGTATAGTAACACAGGGAAACGGCACCAAGCTGTGCCAAGGGAGGTTCAGGTTAGAGATAAGGAGGAAGTTCTTTACTGAGAGGGTCGTCAGAAGCTGGAACAGGCTGCCCAGGGAGGTGGTGGAGTCCCCATCCCTGGATGTGTTTAAAGAGCGGGTAGACGAGGTACTTAGGGATATGGTTTAGGGGGTAGACAGGAGCGGTTGGACGTGATGATCTCAGAGGGCTTTTCCAACCGAGCGATTCTGTGATTCAGTCTTAAGCTGTATGTTGTTAGGTTTTCATTATATACTTACGAAACCGAAGTGATTTATCACATTCCTAAGTTCCTTATGTACTAATATGGCCAGGGTTTCATCCAGGATGACAGGAGTGTAGGGTCCGTGTGGAGTGGCAAAGCGAAGGAGCTATGGGGGTTGTTTCTTGGGAGGTTCTCTGGCCATGGCTCGAGATACGGCCCCTTGCTCTTGAGGGTAAGTTTTTTAAAGAGGGTGCGTGTTAAAGCATTTCAACTCCAGCGACTGGAAACCTGTGGGGCTAAGGCAATAGTTTTGCTGATTCACAGAATTACTATCTTGTACACCAAAATAGCAGCAGTGACTTCAATTAGCCACAACCTGTTTTAAAAATAATGTGGAAAATCACACCATTTAAATGAAGGAAAGCTTGAAATTATTGCAGTTACCCTCTGAGAAATGCACTCCCTGAACACTGCTGATGCCTGGGTGCCCTGTGAGGCTGCTGTTCGTTTGTCAGTGATCACACATCACGTCAAGGTTCATCAGATCTCCGTTTACAAAAGTACTGAGGCAGTATTTCTTTACAGAAAACTTCCCCTGCCATGGACAGTAATTGCTGTGTCTTTAAATTTCAGATTAGAACAGCTCATACTCGGGAACACTGGAATATCTTCTATACAGTTTCCTGACGCTGGATTTGGTACGTACAAGCAGTCCTTTGTCTACAGCTTTGTACTTCTGCTTGTTTAAAGCTTCCACGATTGTCTTGTAAATTTACTCTTCTTCCTAGGGTGCAAGACTAAAATGTTTCCTTCACTAAAACACCTTGTAATAAATGACAATAAGATATCACAGGTAGGTTAGACTGTCATAGTTTCACATCTTGTAACTACGTCCGTCTTTGTTTAAGAGTAACTTGCTTTTTAAAAATCTGTACGTGTAAGATCCTGGGGTAACTACTGGGTGCTTTGATCAGCACTGAGGCGTAACTTAAAGATGTTGGCCATTCCTTGACATCTCAGTTAAACGTGTTTATGGCAGTCACAGCCCTCTGCTGCCTTGCAGAATTCTGATAGTCTAAAATGCTGGGTAGTTGCTCAAGTTTTTTGGGTTTGTTGGTGGTTTTGTGTTTACTTAATTAAATGTACTGCATTTTCTTTTCCTTAGCTAAGTGAACAGGATGGAAGTGCCTGGTTCTGCTGACCACAAGAGCAGTGTCAGTGACGGTCACTGCAGAAGTCACCGTTCCTGTGCGCTGCTCTGCAGTGAAGTGTGGTTTGTGGTCTGTGTTCCCTTTCGTTGCAGTGGTCGTCCATCAACGAGCTCGACAAGCTGCCGCGCCTGCGGTCCCTGCAGTGCCACAACAACCCTGTCATGGGCACGGAGAAGAACCCAGAGACGCTCAGGCAGCTCCTCATTGCCAAGATAAGTCAGCTGGAGGTGCTGAACAAGTCTGAGGTACGCGGTGTTTCCACAGACTGCACGAGTCTGTGGAAAAAGATTAAATCATTGCCTGAGGAAGTGTTTTAGTGTAAGATTAGTGTGTGTAAGTCTTAATTAGTGTAAGATTAGCATGTGTTTGTGTGCAGGAAACGTGAAGTGCTGAGTGCTGCATCGCCTGGGCAATGGGGCATCAGTGGGGCTACCAGCACCAGCCCTGTGTGTGTGTGCTGGTACCAGGAGGATGGGGATGAGCAGGAGGAAGGGCGCTTTGTCTCAAGCACCTGAGCTGTGCTGAAGTTGCAGAGTCATTACCAAAACCATTGACCGGCCAGGGGAAAGCAAAAGCAGCAGAGCTGGATCTGTTTCAGTGACAGCGATGCAAGCGTTTGCCTTCTGTCGTAGGAAGATAACGTTATCTACGCCAAATCAAACTTCCAGCAGATGTTTGCTGTAAAAGAGGGCAGAAGCAGCAGCTGTTCCATAGCTGCAAAAACACTCCCTGCATCATCATACACAGTAACATCTTTCTTAGATATTCAGTTATGCATCAGTCGGTACAAGGAGATAGGGTTTGTAAGGTTCTGAGCAGCTTTAAGATGTACTGAATATATGAGTCAGTACACGGAGATTGAGTTTGTAGGATTCTGAGCAGCTTTAAGATGTACTGAATATATGGATTGATCAGTACGAGGACAGGGTTTGAAGGATTCTGAGCAGCTTTAAGATGTACTGAATATAGGGACTGATCAGTACGAGGACATAGGGTTTGTAGGGTTCTGAGCAGCTTTAAGATGCACTGAATATAGGGATTGGTCAGTACTTGTAGATAGGGTTTGTAGGGTTCTGAACAGCTTTAAGATGTACTGAATATATGGACTGGTCAGTACTTGTAGATAGAGTTTGTAGGATTCTGAGCAGCTTTAAGATGCACTGAATATAGGGATTTGGTCAGTACGAGGACATAGGGTTTGTAAGGTTCTGAGCAGCTTTAAGATGCACTGAATATACAAACTGGTCAGTGCGAGGAGATGGGGTCTGTAGGGTTCTTGGTGCATTAAAGCGCGCTGAACAAGAGCAAGGAGTCAGTGTCATTAATTAGACGTTCTCCTCCAGAAAGCTGTATAATTACACTGTGTGCCATGGCTGTGTCAGTACAGATCCTCCCTGCTGAAAGAAAAGGAGCGGAGCTCGACTATCGCAAGATCTTTGGAAACGAGTGGTTGGCAGCTGGTGGGAACTGGGACCCGGAGCGGAACAAACCGAGCGAAGAGTTTCTCGCTGCCCATCCCAGATACCCAGCGCTTTGTCTCAGTAAGTGCAAGTACAGTAAAGTTATCACCTCCTCACCTCTGGCATCGTCGTTTGGGGTCTCCTCAGCTTCCCCTGTGCCTGACCCAACACCTTGGTGCCCTCAGGGCTGCTGCTGGGTTGATTTCGAAGGGTTCACGTCTGTGTGCGCTTTCCTCCTCGCAGAATACGGCGCGCCTGAAGAAGGAGAGCTGAAGGGACGGGAGCCTTCGACGCTGAAAAATCAGCTGCTGAGTAAGAAGCCAAAAATTGATCCCTCTGCCTTTAAAATACTGTGTGAGATCAGTGTTTGCTGGATGTGTGTGGAGAACAAAAGGTGCAAAGGCCTTTGAGATGCACAGAGATGCAGCTTGAAATTCTGCTGCTCCGAGCTGTGCGTACCAGGGAGTTTGGCTGGATACCTGCTTTGCCCCTCAACCCGAGCCAAGTAATTTTCTTAATTAAGACATAATGGAGAACAGAGGTAATCAGTGCTCCATTCTGACTGTGAATGGCTTCTCTACAGCCAACATCTGAGAGCTGACCCTCAATAGCTGCAGCTTTTTAACAGCAGCTTAACTTTAGGAGCGTCAAGGAAAACATGGCTAGCTTTGGGATGTGGGGCTGTCTTTGTATTTCAAGTAGGTGGCACCCCAGCCCTACACGTTCACTCAGCTTCATTCGTTCAGTTCATAGAACTGAGCCTTTTTCTTCACTCTGTGGGCAAAACGGTATTTTAGGGCATTACATTGTAATGCGCTTCGGTGGGAGACTGAGTAAGACAAGGAGTCAGCAGGACAGACATAACAGAAGCCTTTTTAAAGGATGTCTTCATCTCTGTGAAGGAATTAGGCTAATTACTTCCTGAAAATGTGCTTTTGAGATGGTGAGGGTCAAAAACCTGCTTTAAACTGAGTAAGCAGTTTCCATTCTGCTGCAGGTTGTAGAAGTGAAGCAATGGGAGTGTAATACCTCTTTTGACAAAAAAAACGTTAAGTATTAGGGAGTCACTTCTAAAGCATTGTCCTTAACTCACCAAAAATGAATAAAAGCTTGACTGTTTTAATACTGCTACTTCTAATTTTTCAGAGAATGACTAAATGCTGTCTTAGCTGCTCAGATACAGGCCACATCCTAGTTTTTTTTTGATCAGGCTGAGCCAGGGGAAACAACTTCTCATGAAAACAGACCAGAACAACTCCTGACAGAGCAGGGCTTGTTCACTCACTAATGCCTCGCTCTTCTTCCTTAAGCCCTGACCATTAAATGTCCTGAGAAACCTGAACAGAAGCCCGTAGAGAAGAAGCTCCCAGGTAAGCAGCCTTGGCCTTAGAAACCTCATCAGAAGCCCAATTCTGACCTGTACCAGGTTTGTCTCTCGAAGTTGTAGTGCCTGTAGTGAGACCGGGATGAACAGACGTCGCTCTGAATCAGACTGGAAAGATGTGTCAGAATGGAGCCTGAGAGAAAAGACTTACTCAAGCTTTATTCTAAAATAAAAATCACATTTATTATCACAAGTTGCATAAAATCAGATAGATACAGCCTTTACAAAAATGTTTTGATAGAAAAATATTTGTCTAAGTACAACGTGTGGTATTACGGGAATAACTCACTATTGCTGTGCCTTCAGATAAAGCTCCAAAAGAAGTGAAAGTTCAACCAAAACACTGAGTGTATCTATTGCAAACACAAGGTATCATCTCTGGCACAAACCGCGTTTACTCATTCGAGACCCATTCCACAAAATAGCCCGTTGTGTGACTGACTTCATAATGCAAACCACTCTGTAACTGGGACTAATTAACGTGATGCCACGTTAAGAGCAGCGCTGCTTCGTTTATTTGTGCTGGGAAAGCCAATTCCTGGTAGTGAAGCCCTCAGGGACGCAGCTGGAACCCGGCTGCTCTGTGTCCCGGAGGTCACTTATGGAACATGCTCGATACAGACTCAGGTAGATTATGAAGCCGTAACACTCGGATTTGGTCTGTGGGATCAAAGCGCCTCAACCGTGGCAGCATATCCCGTCCTGGGCACCAGAGACCAAACCATTTCACTTGGCTGTTAGCGGCGGTTTCGGGTACAAAGACGTTATTGCAGTGTTAGAACTGAAGCAGCGACACAGCCGCAACGCGCACGCTCTGCTCAGCTCGGGGTAGCAGCATTTTCTGACACCTTTTCTTTCTTTTCTCTCGGCAGAGTCTATGACCATTCAGAGGGTGAAGGGACTGCTGTATCGCCTGCTGAAAATCCCTGGTTCAGAGCTGAAACTGTCCTACGAAAGCTCCAAGGTGAGTTAAAAAAGGGTAGCTCGGCACTAAAACACTGCACGCTGCTACAGGGCAACGGCGCGTTCTGAAATCCCACCTACCGAAACAGATCCTGCTGGGGAGGGGCAGTCTTTGTGCTGTAATTTAGGATTCCTGTAGTATCAGTTTCCCCTGCCTGCACCTGCTTCTGTATTCTGCTGTATTTGGTTACACGAACAGATTTCAGGGAAGCCTGATGAGGTTTTTCTCCTTTCCCACTCCAGCTGGAAGGAAAAGAAGTTGAACTGGACAACGACTTAAAGCCCTTGCAGTTTTACTCCATAGAAAACGGCGACTGCGTGTTGGTGCGGTGGTGAGGGGGCTCAGAGGGCAGAGCCAGCACTGGAGCTGCGGACTGACAGACACCCAGACTCACAGACAGCCTGGGCCTGCACGCACCTCTGGGAGAGCAGGAACGTCGCGTGTGGCACAGAGGGCTCTGCAGCAGCTCCTTTAGCTCCCAAAGCCGTCAGTCTCCACCAAAGCATTGGCTTTTGGCTCAATTGTCTTACTTGAAAGATACCACGCAGTGCTTAATGCTTCAAATAAAGAAAACTCCAGGTACCTTTTGCCAAGGTTTTACACAACCCTCCCACGGCAGTGGTGAGAATCTGTTTCACTGGACTGACTGCATCGCTCGGTTGTGATCCTAACAGCACAAAACCAGTGCTGCACTCAGGCTACACCTGCCCTTCTCATCTGCTCCCAAAGCCCTTAAAGCAAACACACGTAAACCAGAGTTGTAGGAATATCTACACAGCCTTAAACTATTTAAAAACCTGACAGGTTTACCCTACAGCATTAACACACGGCACTGTAAATGAGTTCTCAGCACGCTGCAAGACCCTGCTGCTTATTCCACATTCTTTAGTGCCTCAGTCTTTACTTTTACCCCTGTACCCTCAGACACACTAACATCACCCCGAGCCAGCAGAGACCCCTCCTGATCAGACCAAGTTTGCAGCGCTTCAACATTTGGTACAAGCAAACTTTGCTATCGTTTTTAACCTAAAATGGCAATGGTATGAACAGACTGAACACAAATCCTCGAGCAGCCCTGGGACAGCACAGACCCTGCTGCAGCCTGGAGGTGCTGGGCACAGCTCTCCACTGCGCCCTGGCACAGCTCCACGCTGAGCTGAATCAGTAGTTTACAAAAGACAGGCTAGTTGGCATCCTTATGTGCATTTATTAATTACAAGTAGGTCTTTGACGTCATATAAAAAGGAGATTTTAAACGTTTTGGTTTTTGTCAGATCAACACCTATACTATAGAAAACGAGCGGCATCAGTCCACTTGTAATTATCAAAAGGGGTGTGCAAATATTGTTCTGCTTTAGCTGAAATCAGCATCAAAAGATACCTTCACGTTCCTTGCTGCCCCAAGACGTTCACTCGTTTCCATCACCTCTCCTCGCACCTGCAGGGATCTCCACACAGCTCCTTCAGCCTCCAGAGCGCGCTCAGCTCCTGCGGGGAGTACTGCGGGGAGGACAGCATCCCGCTGGCACACGTCTTCTCGCACAGCCACAGGCTGTCCTGCGGGGGAGAGCCCTGTCAGCAGCCTTGCTCACAGAAAATCACTCTTCAGCTGTCTTTACTTCATCATTTCTAGCAACAAACTGTGCGTGCAGAGTCACCAACAAGTGTTTTCTGGGTTTTAATCCCAATTTTTAAATCAAATTTCAATTAATTATTTTTTTTAAAGAAAAGCCACTTCCCCTATTTTATGCCGCTTGGAGCAACAGGCAAGTTCTGCCTCCGTAAGAGCAGGGAATTTCTTCAGACTTACTTGATACCGCTTGGGTCCTACGGCTGCCATCCAGATGCCCATGCTCACATCTTCACCCTGAGGTAACACAGTAAAATAAAACACAGGTATTAGCAGCAGGAAAGCATGACTTTGTGAGCTAAAATAAGCTGCAACATTTACCGGCAGTTAAAAATAGTCACTAAAAAAAACAATGCCTGGCTTTTTAGGAGTGCTAAGTGAATCCTCCCAGCTTTCCCATGGCAAGACAGCTGTCCATGGTAAGAAAGCTGTCCATGAAGGACAGGGAATTGTTTGGTAGAGGCCAGCAGGGCCACAGAGATGCTGGAGGGAGTGGAGCATCTCCTGCTGAGGAGCGGCTGAGGGAGCTGGGGCTCTTGAGCTTGGAGCAGAGGAGACTGAGGGGTGCCCTCATTCCTGGGGATCCATTGGGAAAGGGCAGTGTCAGGAGGAAGGAGCCAGGCTCTGCTCTGGGATGGCCAATGGCAGGACAAGGGGCAATGGTCCCAAGCTGGAGCACAGGAGGTTCCAGCTGAAGATGAGGCCAAAGTTTGTGAGTGTGAGGGTTCTGGAGCATGGCCCAGGCTGCCCAGAGAGGTTGTGGAGTCTCCTTGTGTGGAGACACCCAAAGCCCTGGCCGTGTTCCTGTGTGACTGCTCTGGTGATCCTGCTGTGGCAGGGGTTGCACTGGGGGAGCTTTCCAGGGCCCTTCCAGCTCCTGACTTCTATGATAATGTGAAGACATTGTTCTCAAGAGAAAGCCGTACAAAACCCAGGGTTACAACTCCTGAGGTTCTCAATCCAGTTGTGCTTTGACAGACACTGAGTGTAGGGACCAAAAGCACTGCAAAGCCCAGCACCACCAGGGGAACCCAGCACCAACACTTGTCACTGTCCTTTCCAGCTCGCCCGGTGCCCGTGGTGCTCCCCAAAAAAACCAAGGTGTTAATACCTGGTACGTCTTTAGCCGCCCCGAGTTGCTCGCCAGCCACTGAACGATATCTTTGGAGATGACGTAGCCGGACCCGCAGGCAAAGGCCGGGTATGCGGGACTGGGGTACTCCAGCTCCTGCCACTTCCCCGTTCGATCGACCGCCCAGTTTAGTCTGAAACTGAACACCCTTAGATGTGAGATGTCTGGAAAAAGCCCAGTGTGAAACCTCTGAACGCCGCTAACGACTGCAGTAAGGCTGATAATTAACAGTAATTAAGGATCCTAATGGTAGCACACACACCTAACTCAGCACAACAGCTCAAGGTGTGATCACTGCTTGGGCTACGGAAGAAAGTTCTCAGAACAAACTCAACACACAGGCCCAGAGAACGTGAGGCAGTCACACTCAACGGTGCCTCCAACACCGCAGGAAAAGGGCAGGTTCGTCTTACAAATTAAACCTGTCTTCATGGAAAACTGCGAGTATCTGAAGTTTCTTTTTGGCCTAATTAAAGTGAAGAAAGTCCTGCTTTGTAAAACTAGCTTCCACGGGCAGAAAAGGGGAGCCCACGTGAAAACAGACTCGAAGCAGTGACTTGTTCACTAAAAACGTGGTCTCAGAACCAAGTTAAAAACACAACTCACTTTCCCCACCAAATGTTTGGCCGGTCCAGCTTTTTCTGCGTTATCCTGTCAAAAACAGCCTCCAGATCGATGTAGCAGTCGTCATCCGTCTTCAGCAGCAAGTCGAAACTCGTCGATTCCACTGTCCTGTGCCCGACAAGAGAGGCAATGAGAGGCTGAGCTGCAGCCCACAGACACAGTTGGGCAACACCGCGCTCCTCGGGGGTTTTGGGAAGCGGAGGGGAAGAATTGGGATGAGGAGGGAAGCAATGGCCGTCCTGCCCTTGACTTCTCAGCGCTTTCCCGACTGACCAAGGCTGCGGGGAGGAGATGCAGCTGCTCCCTGCCATGATCTTACAGCAGGGATTTGTGCTCGAGCTGAAGAAAACACAGGTTTGTGTTCCAGGACAGATGGAGGATTTACTAAGGAATCCCTCCTAATCCGTGCTGACCTCGGGAGGATGCGGATCCCCACTGGTGCTGGCAGCACAGCTGTCGGGCTGGAAAACATCTGCACAAACAACTCGGTACTCACTGTCCTCAGCAAAGCACCCTTCAAACGGGAGAAACCTTGAACCGTCTGAAACAGCCGAGTGAGTCACTGGTAAAGTAACCAAAGGAACCTGAGATGCTAGGGGCTGTTCCTGAGTTGATTAACAAACACTGGTTTTAAGGGTTACTTCTCTGAACAAGAAAGGCATTTTCCTTAAGCCTTGTATGACTGAATCAGCTGCTGCGCCTGGAGAAGGCTCGGGGGACTCATCTGAGTACAGAGACCCTGAGGGGAAAGGGGTGCAGGGACACCCAAAAGAGAGGGGGCGCAGGGACACCCAAAAGAGAGGGGGCGCAGGGACACCCATAAGGGGTGGGCGCAGAGACACCCAAAAGGGAGAGGGCACAGGGACACCCAAAAGGGAGAGGACGCAGGGACACCCAAAAGGGAGAGGACGCAGGGACACCCAAAAGGGAGGGGGCGCAGGGCCACCCAAAAGGGAGGGGGCGCAGGGACACCCATATGGGAGAGGACGCAGAGACACCCATAAGGGAGGGGGTGCAGGGACACCCATAAGGGAGGGGGTGCAGGGACACCCATAAGGGAGAGAGCACAGGGACACCCAAAAGGGAGAGAGCACAGGGACACCCATAAGGGGTGGGTGCAGGGACACCCAAAAGGAGGGGGCGCAGGGACAGGACAGAAGTCAATGGCCACAAAGCGAAACGCCAGGTACACGAGCTGGCCAAAAGCCATCCTTTACAAGAGTGAAGCTGCCAATTTGCAGTCGGAACCAAATCAAAAGACATTACAAGATATGGACGTTGTCACGGCTCATGTTTATCTGAGGCACCAAGAAGTACAGATCCTGTTATTTCACTCGCTACACGACCCAAAATTGTGAAGGAGAAACAGAAGTGAGTGCAGTAAATCACGTAAGGTGCGTACTCAGTTGGACCTGTCAGACGACGCAACGCGCTGGGCCATCCTGCACCGCTCCCCAGACAAAACCCTTCCTTCCCACTCACCAGCGGTAGAAGTGCAGCAGCTTGGCCGGGACGTTCCTGTAAGTGTCAATAACGTCCACAAAGACGATATCGTCGTAGGCGCCGCTTTCCGCCTTCAACAGAGCGTCTTCTTTCTCGAGGTTCTTGATGTGGTCTGTAAACCTTTCCGGGCGAGTCTGAAGGCTTTTTAAAAGCGCCTCACCCTCTGAAAGGAGCAGCACCCACATTAAACATCGATGCACGCCCACGGACCATTTCACGTGTTTCTCTTGGGTCACACACAATATAGCGACAGAACTGACCTGGAGACGCGTTCGACTCTACGGGGTCATGAAAACCCTACAGTCAATTCAAAAATTGCTATGAAAACTTGCAGAACAAGAAAGAGATTCTTGCATAAGGTCTGATACATAAAGTTTAAAGTAAAAGTATAATTTCCCGTCTCAGTAATAAAAGGATTCGATTTTTCAAGTTTCTTGTATTAAAGAGCTGCCTGGGACTTCGCTATTGCTCTTACTGGTAGAGTAAAAAGGCTACTGCTGTATCAATTACTCCTAAGTGTGTGTATATCCATATCATCCGTATCCATCCGTATCCATCTATATCATCCATATCCATCCGTATCCATCTATATCATCCATATCCATCCGTATCCACCCATATCCATCCATATCATCTATATCCACCCATATCCACCTATATCCATCTACATCATCTACATCATCCATA
>NW_010178087.1:14426-18817 GCF_000695765.1 Mesitornis unicolor | reverse complement strand
TTCCTTAAGCGTTACTGTTTATAAAAATGGCTTTATCTTACATTTACTGGTGCATTAATTAGTATATTTTACCTGAATAATGTTCCGATTAAAAGAAAAGTAATATACTCAGGCATTTTAAAAACCAGACAAAACCCCACTTCAGTTGCTAGTTTTCAAAATTTAGCCAAACTTCTCATTTTTCCAGTTACTGCTGTGAAATAGCAGGATACTCATCTGGTCCGGTATGCAGCACCTTAGTCAAGAACTGTTGTTATAGAGCAGATCAGATTAAAAAAAGTCATTGGGTTTGATGAAAACCTGCATGAACAGTGGGGGAAAAAGCCAAAGTTACCATAGCAACCAGCAGTGCTTTAGACAGAAGCTAAGTAAAGAGAGGAGAAATGTAACAGAAAATGAGGGTTGTTTCATAAAGCATTAAAAAGAAAAACGAAATTTTAAGGCAAATATTCTAAATACTCAGCTTTTATCACTTAGAAATCCATGATAAGCAGGTGATTGTCTTTAAAATAAAAATGTAAGGACCACTATTAATAAAGAAGTTTTAGTGCTGGAGTCGGACCCTATTAAGGAGATTCTTCTGTGAATTTGATGGCAGAAATGTGTGAAAGTTTTATGGTTTTTTTTTTCGTATTTACTTCTCTGTAGGTGCTTGTCTGAATAGCTCTAGTAGAATAGGCTCTGAAAATGCCTTTCACAATGTGAACATGACCAAAAGTCTCCCTCACAGAAGTGGTCCCGCAGTGGGAATATTGTGAGTTCTTCATGGCATGGCACATTGGGTCAGTGACTGTGAGTTCTCCTTGCAGTACAGGAGTGGCAAAGATCGCTTTAAAATGACTGGAAATCAAAATTTCAGCAAAGAGCAGCGTTGGTAAGTTTAGGGCTGAGAGTTGCCCGTATGCAACAGGCTTATGGAAAACAACGTGTGCAGTCAGCTGCCTGTGCCTTTGTGTCTGAACCCGTGTTCTGATGTTGGAGATTAATTTAAATACTGAGCTTTGCCTTTTTTTTGGTCTCTTTGAATGGAGTCAGCATTCTGCAGTGATTGATATTGGGTATGAAGTCTAGTGTTTTGCCTGTATATTGCTTCATAGTTGTGCAGAATGAGATTTTCATGTGGGCGAACATCAAATGTACACGGGATAAGATTGCAAGCATCGTTTCTTTTCTACTTCCTATGCAGCTGTTACCTAAGTCTTAAATTTAATCTTAGTCCTCAAAGAGCAAAACGGCCCATGTTGAAACCTTAAGCAAATAAGAAAACTATGAAAATGAAAAATGCAGACTTTGGTTATTTTATCAAGTACTGTGAGATGGAAATGTTTTCCTCTCCTCTTTCTCATATAGAAGGGTAAAAAGTTTTGCATTATTCCCCAAAGTCAGTCTTCCTGTGAATCCAAATAAACCTTTTGTGATGAGTTCCTTCTTGTAAAGTGGGCATGGTATTTTTTTCTCCTCTGATATTACCTGACTTACAAATATATATCTACGTTATAGTGAGAACTGATACTGATTAAACTGAAATGATGAAATAATGTTGTAAAGAACGGTTGTGTGAATTTCTGTAAATCCCTATTTGGGCAAACAGGGTGGAGATCTGGAAACATTTGGCACTGAGCTGATTTTTTAAATTGCCCCATCTAAAATGGCACTCCGTAGTGTCTCTATGGCATCGTTTATGCTTCAGATTAAGTGCAACTGACTTCTAACAGCAGTATATAAATCTATCTTTAGGAAAAACTACCAGAAAAATGCATTCTAGATCTGTTCACCTCTGCCTTCAGGACTTGTATTAAAATATTTAATGAGTTCTTGTCTGTATCATGTTGGGGTTTGAGGTCTCTTCCAGTGTTGCTGGACTTCAGGTTTTGTGTTGGGGCAGCGCATTGTGAAGCAGTCAATGTAGAAGCACAAACTGGAGTGGAGCAATCGGGAGCCTTTATAACAAAAGCAGCACGGGTGCTGGTTCCTGGGCTTCATCGCAGGTGGTTGCTGCTCCCTGGTGATCCCTCCTTCCTGCAGCCAGAGGTTTGATCCAAAAACCCTGTCCAAATCTTCCTAATTTCAGTGTGCAGTCTTGTTACCATGTAGTGCAATCTGTTAAGGCTATTGAGGTCCAGTATGGTGTGCCATGCCGGGTCCTGTTGCTCTGTGTTTCAAGTTAGAAACTCATAGGTGTTACGTTCTGAAATAGTTTCCTAGGATGTCTCTGTTGCTGAACTTGATTAACACAAGCAAAATAGGAATTGTTTCCTAGCATTTTTTTGTGCTATGTTTTTATAGATGTGCGGAAACTTAGAAATGTAGTGCTGTTAGTGGGTTGGGCAGGCTTGAAATATTAAGCTTGTTGTGAGAAAGTGTGGTTTGACACAAATATCGAGGTAGGAACACGTGTGAGCTCTGCGTTTTCTGGTAAATCGCACTAAACCCCACTAGGTGGTGCAAGCAAATAAATCACCTTGCCAAATACTTCTCTCCAGAGGAATAAAATTGGGGTGTCTTTCATGAAACTAAAATACAATCTTTAGTGGGGTTTTCTTGTGTGTTTGGGGTTTTTTTGTGATTATGTTCAATAGTTACTAAAACTGACATTTAACTCTTAGACTGCTCTTTCCACGTACAAGAAAAATTTGCGCTCCAGGTTTTGCTCAGACCTGCGTATCTGCTCTCCTTACAGCGCAGGCTGGTGTCAGGATGCTGTGTTCGTAGCTGGGCTGGTGGCTCGCACAGGACTTCCACTGCGTTTCACTGTGCTATCAGAAGTGGCTGCTGTGAAGGAAATACCCTTCCCTAGGGGCTTGTGGAGGCATTTTCAGGCTTCTCTGCTTGGAGAATTCTCTCTCAGGAGCTCTCCTGTTGCAGTTTATCCTCTGCCAATTTGACTTTAGATCTGCGTACCTTTACAGCAGCATTGTGTACATCTTTATTTATGAGAAACTGATTTCATACAGTAAGTTACAATAGCGTACCGGCTGAATTTACTCTCCTGATAGAAATGGAGCGAATAAGGCTTCAGTAGAAAATAATTTTTGAAATATAATGTATGCGGTTGGTCTGTAAGGGTTGATGTAGTATGTCTCATAGATCAGTGTTTCTGTTGGGATTTGTTTAAAAAAACATACCAAAGCAAATAACCCACCAGAAAACCACAGACCATCCCCCCAAACCCAGAAACACTCCTTTGTTGTTCTCCTGAAGGTGATTATAATGTGACATTATCAGTTTGTGTTGCACTGGCAATACCATTGTCTTGAATTCAAACTATTTAATCACTCAGTAGCTCATTTTTAACTGTATTTTCTTCTCCTCCTCCCCACTGAAAAGACCTCTTGCATAATGGTGGGTTTACTAAAGATGCACTGGCTGATAGCTGGTCAGCATCTTTTTATAGCTGTAAGATCAGTTGGAAAAGTATTTGAACAACAAAACCCCCCACGTTCTTGAAATAAATAAAATTCCTGGGGCTTTCCGCATATGGAGAGCCATCAGGACTACAATTTTCTTGCTATAAATCATATTTTAGCAGAGTTTGTATGGCTTCCCCGTGGACCTCAGGCTGCCAACTCTTCTGAGAAGGCGACGGCATCGCGGTCCTGCCATGATCCTGAGGAATCCCCTGCCTGTGCTAAAGGGCGAGTGCTGCAGGGACAACGTTGCTGGCTGCTTAGCAGTCAGCTTGGGATCGCAGGTGCTCTTCCTACTGCTGCTTTCCCCACCATATCTGGCTCTCAGGCCTTTCTTAATGAATGCAGTGCATCAGTAAATACTATATTATCAGGTTTCAGTCCAGGACTCTGCAATAAGACAATAAATGCAGTCACTAAGCAGCTCTCTAGTGCAAGTTCGGTACTTTACAGTGCAGTATATTTACTGAAATGGAAATTTTTTCATTTCAGAATGACTTATGTATTCATCAGTGGGGATGGGTGTGTTTGTGCATTCATCCTGGCCTTCGTAAATGCAGCAGAAGCGGGTTTTTGTTTTGCGGGGTTTTTTGTTTGTGTTGTTCCACTGGGTTTTGGGTTTTTTTTTTTTTTTCAGGAAATAAGGCAGGGAGACATTAAAGTCTAAAAAGCTTGTGCCCATGAAATCTCAATTGGCCAGCAGCCATACATATACTAGCTGCAAACAGTCAGCATGTACCCGGATTTTCACAATAAGACTTTGTTAGAATGTATAGCCCCTATAGAGACGACATAGAAAAATCGCTGCAGTGCTGTTAGACTTAAAATGCAGAAAGAAAATATTTTTTTTCTTAGTTTCCTTTTGTAGAGGACCAGCATACTCAATTGCCTTCGTACACTTTTGGTTATCATTGACTCCAAAACAAGAGTATAATTATATGATGATGCAGGTAAGAAAGGCTTCCCAATGGCTCTATTAAAATA
>NW_010178087.1:0-14395 GCF_000695765.1 Mesitornis unicolor | reverse complement strand
CCTGCTGAAACAAAAAATCTGTGCCTGTTGTTTTGGTTACTTACACTGCAATGGTGTGTGGGCGTCCCACTCATGAATGAGGATCCACAGTAGCTGAGCAATGAACGTAGACAAGATACGCACCTGCCACCATCGTACTTAAATTCAAAGCACTCTAACAATTTTAGTGACAGATGTGTTGAACATTCATAAAAACATGAGAGAAAGTGAGTGATTTAGATACTGAGTTTGTTTTCCACAAAACATTTAAAATACGGAGTTAAAAGGTGCGGGACAATGTAAACTCTTTACTAGGCTTCATGTACTTCATGATAGAATTACCATGCAGAATTCTGTAGAAAGAAATCTTGTAGCTATTGCATATCTTTGTGCTTCCCTCACTTTGCATTTTTTCCCTGAGTGTATTACTGGGAATTGGAGTTACTCCGTTGTTTCTCTAACTGCTAGCTACTCCATGTGCAGGTGGCAAAAGAGAAATCTGGCCTCATTATCTCTACTAAATGAAACAAGAAACTTTAAATTCTTGCCTTAGTTTCATAGCTGCCTTTTTTGTATGTGTGCATACATACATGCACAGACATAGATACGTATTTATACATGGGATTGCGACGGGCATTAGCAGCATTGGTGATTTTGTTCTTTTACGTGAGGTTTATTGGGAGCCTGAAGCTCTAAAAGCTGAGGGACAGATTGAAATTGTGATGTTTTCTGCTTTACACGGTCTCTTGCTGGTAGTATCTACTGATAACGTACAGTTAACGTCCAGGGTTACTGATACAATGTGCTGTAGGATGTCGACATTTGCAGGAAATGGCTTTTAAAGAAAGGAAGAACCTTTAAATGAGATAAAGACTGAGATTAGGTTAGTAATGCTAGGGCTTCAATCCTAGTTAAAAATGCAAATAATTTGTGTGTAAACCTTACAAAACCAACAAAACCCAACCAGAAAACCCCAACCAAAACCCCACGTGACCAATCCTCTGCTAAAAGAATGAAGTCGATATTTTTTTCTGTTTTGTTTTGGAAAGTAAAACCAGATCAACCCATTTGATGTATGCACTGCCATAAGGCAGTCTCAGAAAACTCTTGGTCAGCTTAAGTTTGGGTGTGTTCTGACCGAATACTGAAGGTTTAATTTAAAAAGTTGAAGTCCCATTTTCAAAAATAACTATGTAATATTAGTCTTTGTTAGATGTTTTTGTTAGCATAATGGTTCTGCTAACTCATACGTTATTTTTACTGCGGGCAAGGTCCAACCTATGTAGGTGTTCTTGAAAAATGTCCTACTTAATTTTTTAGGAACTTAATATTTCATAGTAGTAGCTTTTGCTTTATTACATTATAAAGAAGATAATTGACGATTGCTTAAACATTGCTTAGCATTTACCACGTTGGTGATTAAGAAGTTGCAGAATTCATGTCAACATAGGTATGGAAATAAACGGGATCTTCTGTAAGAAAGGTTTTTCCTATTAAATGGTTTTATTTCATCACGGTAAGACAAATAGAAGACCACAGAGAATTTAAGGTAACTGAGTAGGGAAGATGGGGAGGGCCATGCCTGTAACCCTCAGAGATGCTTTCTGTTCCTGCTTCAGCCTTGTCCCTTGGAGACTGCAGAGCGAAAGGGAGCTGATAGCTTGTGGCATGCTCAGAGCTGTGGCATCTGTCCCTTCCCAGCAAGAAGAGGGTGAGGTAATCAGAAATCTGCACTTGGCAGATGTCTGAGATGCCAGGTTTTGTGTCAGGTATTTGGATTAGAAATTGCCTTGAAACGTTAGAAACCTGGCTTGTCCAGCCTACTGTTTGGCATTGCAGCCTGGATAACTCTCAAATCCAGGCATGTGCCTTGTACAGGTATGGCTGGCAGATGCTGGAACTACTACAGCACTGAACCGAGTGGAGGGAGAGCGTGTCCCTCTTGGTTCCACAGACCTCGGACCTGGGGCTTACCTGGATAGGCAGAGGAATTCCCAAGTTCGTGTGCCTGCTGGGAGCCTGGCAAGTGGTGTGCCACCTATTTGACCCAGGAAAAGTATGACTTACTGCCACTGCTTGTGTTCCTGGGAGCGAACGACTAAAATCGTTCAGGCTTAAAGGCTGTAAAGTTTGGAAAGTCACTCAACTTAATACAGGGCACTCCGGTTAATATCCTGCCTGTGGTGGACAGGAGGTGAGTCCTTTCAGGATCTAATGCTATGAAATAAGTGAGGACAGACAGACCGACCATAAAATACCAATATGAAGAAAAAGGACGACTGCTTTATAGGGTCAAACATTAATACTTTCATTGTTCCACATCAGCAGACTCAGTAACCTGCAGTACCTTGGCCTCAGAGAATATAACATAGCTAAATGTTTGTATTTCAACTTGAGGTTTCATCTGCCATTAACAGGAACAAACAAAACCACAGTCCAGACAAAGTGCACGAGTCATCTACACATAACAGAAAACCACGATCCAGTAGATAACTGATAAAAAGCTTAAGTTTCATACATTCTATGCAGCTTTCTATGAGGAAAAGCCCTACTAATGTGCTTAGCAATATGATGTTACATAGGTACATCTGTTGACAGGAGATCGAAAGCATTTCCTGCTGGATTGGAATGCTGCTCACTTCTGTCTGCCGTGGCCACTTGTAGGACTCCGTAAGTTGGCTACGGAGAAGAGCGGTACTGGTGAAAGAAGAGAAAGCAGTTGGTTAAGTTTTGTGGCACAGTGTTTTGCCATCCTTGGTGTATCTTTGTTGTCTGCTTTATGGAGAAGTGAAGTGTTACTGATCACGTTGTATCCAAAAAGATCAAATGCATCCTCTGGTGTTCAGGGGAGACTTGGTTGCACAGAAAGCCATTTCTCAAAAGCCCAGGACTGTAATTTTTGTTACTAATTTTCTGAGTGCCCTGTGTATAGCATGTTTCTGTCAAGAAAACCTGAGTCTGTTAACACACCTGCAGAAAGAAGTTCAGTTGGTGTCTTTTCTTGTCATTTCCTATCAGTGGGGGCTGGAAGCTGACAGGCTGATTAGCAGCCCTGCTGTAGAGGATCTGGAGGCAGCGGTAGACACCGGGTTGAGTGTGAACCAACAGAGTGCCACCATCGTCATTAAGGCAAGCTGCCTACTGAGCTGCATGAGGAGGGATACGATTAGCAGATGGAGCAATATTGTTATTAATTCTCTATGACGCTGGCGGAGCCCCACCTGGAATGCAACGTCTGGCTTTTGGCCTTTCCCTTCAAGAAAGATGCTGAGACGGTGGAGAGGGGTTGCCAAGGTGGTCAGGGCCTGGAGCACACAGCCTCAGAGGTGGCTGAGAGATCCGGGCTTGCCTAGCTTTGAAAAGGTGGGAAGTAATAGCAAACTGCTTGAAATGCAGTTCTGGAGATGGTAACGGTAAACTCTTCACAGAATCCCAGAATGTGAGGAGTTGGAAGGGCCCTGCAAAGCTGATCCAGTGCAACCCCTGCCAGAGCAGGATCACCAGAGCAGTCACACAGGAACACGGCCAGGGCTTTGGGTGTCTCCACACAAGGAGACTCCACAACCTCTCTGGGCAGCCTGGGCCATGCTCCATAACCCTCACACTCACAAAGTTTCTCCTCATCTTCAGCTTGAACCTCCTGTGCTCCAGCTTGCTCCAGCTCTTCTTTTGGTAACAAGGGGCACTGGCTGTAAGTTGTGGCGTGGGAGGTTCAGGTTGTGCATTAGGAGAAATCCTGTAAAGAGGGTAAAGTCGCACTAAAGCACATTACACACAATTTTTGGAGGTTTTGAAGACTCGGCTAGACAACACCATGGCTGACCTGACCTGGTCCTGGGAGTTGGACCGGATGATCTCTGAAAGTCCCTTAGGAACGCTGTTGTAATTCTGTGTAGTTCTCTGCATTGATGGATTGGAGTAAAGGGGCAAAGAAGTGAAGTAGGAAGCTTGAAGTAGAGGGGATGAGGTGGAAGGTCTGAGGAGGGTGTTGGGCAGAGAACAGACGTTGCTACTGCTACTTTGACAGATTCTTGTGGTGAACTCAGGGGTCTCATGAGAAATTATAGCTGGATGGTACATTACGTGACTCATGAACTGAAAAATAGAAATATGTACTGTAGGTGTAGAAATATTGGACTTAAAATGTGTCTGTTGCAGGGTTTCTGGAAGGTGCTTGTTGAAAAGTGTAACAATATAAAGAAATGCAGATACATTGTTTAATTTGAACATATGCAAGAAGGAAAAATGGTATTAAACCAAATACGAACTTCACTATGAAGGCTAATTGTGGCCATTAAATATTGGAGTTACTATCCTGGCACATTCCCATGTTAATTCTTTTTAAAAACATCTTCCTGCTGACCTTCTTGACTTTCTGTGCACTGGCAGGTGGTGTTGAATTGGTCTACGTAGGCACTGCTGATAAACTTCCAGTGATGAAAAATCAACAAGCTTGCTTTATCCAGCTGAAAGTATAATTCTAACATGTACTGGTTGCAGTATTTAAACTGCAGGTGTGGTGTGGTGATAGGGGCGGGTTTGGTCTTTTTTCTTTGAGATTTCTGTGAAATTCAGTCACAGGTTTCCAAACCAGTCATAGAGTGATAATAACTTGTGGTTTTTTAACTGCTCTTTTAAACATTTTCTCTTGCAATTAGGAAGGACCAGGTCCAAGGGGTAAATTTGCAGCCTCAGTTACTAGAATACAGCACGTACATGCTTTGAAATAAATTGAATAGCGGATGATGACTGCTTTGGACCATCAGCAGAAGCTCCTCTGATGTTGCTGGGCCTGTCTGTGTAAGCACGCCCTGGGTTTGGGAGCTTTGACAGAGACACTTCTCTCTCTGCATTCCCTCCCTGCCCCAACCCCGCTTGCTGTGAGAATGAGCTCACATTAAGCAGTGAGTGCCTACTGTGAGCTGTGGACTCCAGTGGTGATTTTCAGTGATAGGGGAGAGTCTCAGGTGGTCATTTTATCTCCAATTTTTGATTAGCATTTTGTGCTTCAGCAGCATCATCATGTTGAAGTTTAAATGAATTCAAAAGAGATTTTCTAATTTACCTAAAATGTGGAATATTTGAGATAACAAGATGAAGCCCTGCAGGTCATGTGTTTTCCAGTAGCAGCAAAGTCAGTTCTGCTTACTTAAGCTAATATTCTTTTTAATTTCTTTCCTGTGTCTCGCCTAAGTATAAAAATAGAAGCAGGAAGAACAGAGAGTCCCTTCAGCGACTAAACAGGTTTTGACGAAAGAGCAGAGACAGTGTCGGTCAGCCTGTGTTAAAACTCTGGAGACTTCTGTTACCTCTCTTTAGGCTATGTGGCTTGACAAAGGCTCATCACCTGAAATGTGTTAGGTAAGAAATGCTGTGTGGACCACAGAAAGGCAGAGGAAACGTTTGTTACAGTCGTTTTGTCCAGTTTATGAAACAACAGATTATAACTCAGTATTTCTGGCAGATTCTGGGAGCACCAGCAGACCTGTTCATGATCAGCTCCAACAGAAATCGCTGTGCATTTAGAGACTTAAGATGTTTCCTAATGTTAAAGATTATTTCTAAATATTTTTTAAACTCTAGGAATAAGTCTGTATGACTTCTTTGGGTCGAAATCTTTCACGTCTATGTGAAAAGAAATTAACAGATTACAGGAAGTATTTTGCATTTCTAAACCATGAGGTGCTTTGCTGCTTTATTCTACAGGAATCTCTCTGTAAAGATCAGCACAATGAAGTAAACTGTTTTTTCTTTTCAATGTGAGTCGGTAGCTTCCTTCTTCAGATAATTATAAATCTAATTGTGTCTTACATTGATTAGTTTTTCCTTCCATCAAAGATCAGTTTTGTCTTCAATTTATTTTTTCCTTCATCTCCTTATGGTGTTCATTTTTGTGCAGTCGTTTTGAGCCATCTTTGATAGTTCACCACCTGCTGCATGAGGTCCTGCAAGCACCATGAAGTGGAGGTCACACCATTCCTGGACCAAAAAATCACAGAATGTGAGGAGTTGGAAGGGCCCTGCAAAGCTGATCCAGTGCAACCCCTGCCACAGCAGGATCACCAGAGCAGTCACACAGGAACACGGCCAGGGCTTTGGGGGTCTCCACACAAGGACACTCCACAACCTCTCTGGGCAGCCTGGGCCATGCTCCATAACCCTCACACTCACAAAGTTTCTCCTCCTCTTCAGCTTGAACCTCCTGTGCTCCAGCTTGGGACCATTGCCATCCCAGAGCAGAGCCTGGCTCCTTCCTCCTGACACTCGCCCTTTACCTGGGTGTGCTTGGCTGTACTTGTTAAATGCCTGCGTGTTTCCAATGTAGACATAACTTCTTCCTCTCCCCATATTTGAATACGTGCTGATCACTCACCCATTCAAAGATGATGACTTTCAGGCTCCACAGCAGTGAACTGCAGAAGATGCACATTAGCATTCTGCTGGACAGTCCCACAAGGTCACCCAAGGTAAGCTGCCAGCTGCCGGCCTTACCAAAGCCTGGTGGTGTGGTAGTGAATGGAGTCATTTGCATTATTAGGCATATCAGGGTTTTAGAGGGGGACATCCACGCTCACCTGAGCAAAGGCTGCGGCAACAAAGTGTACACTGAGTGTGTTCTTAAGTAGCCAAAAGACAACTTGTGACCCTTTAGCTGAAGAAGCTTCATGGAGAAGATGATGTGAGGAAGTTTCCTGGCATGATTATACTCTCGAGTGTTTGCTTCTCTTCTTTGTGACTATCCGTGTGGTAAAGATACTTGTCTGCAAATCTTGCATTCCCTTAAAAAGTTAAGAAAAGAATTGATTGGCACACTTTTTGGGGTAGAGCAGAGTTAACCATCATATCATCTTTTCTAGCACTGGCATTTTCCACGTACGTTAGTGCTTCTGTTGTTTAAACAGACCCTGCTCTGAAGTATGTGCGAAGTTAGGATCTAGCATATAGATCAAGTACCTGGCGTTAATCCAAGGTCTGATTCTTAATCTTCTGTACTATGGATATGGTAGATAAATTTCACAATGGCCAATTTTAAAAACTGTTCACTCAAACCCGTCATAGCCCATTTCAGTCTCTCTTTAATAGGAAAACTAATAACTTTTTCTGATGTGGTGCATAAAGCTCTGGCATTTTGTTTTCTTTTTATTACCAGATGCAAGTGTGTTCGTGTATTTACAGTCAATAAAGCCATCGGTGCTATACACAGGTTTAGATTAACAATTTCAGCCTGCCAATCTGGGGTGTCCAATTTGGGCCACTGCTGTGATATTTGCACCCTTTGGTCACATACTGACCGATCAGTTGCAGTATTTTTTGCTTCTGAGCCACTTGTGGAAGTGGGATGATCCATTCCAGTATTTGCATTCATAGTATTCAGAAGTTATCTGTCAAACCAACCAGACTGCAGTTCAGGAGCCGTGCGAGTCTTGTACATCTACAGCAAATAGAGAAGGTAGTCCTGAAACCCCTTTTTCCAGAATGCATTTTTGTCTCTGATATCCTGTTCTTCACCCTGTTCACACTCTGATTTTGGGTAGTTTCCAAGAGAGGTGGTTATGGATTAGCACTTACCATCAAGGAGCAGTAGTTTCAAAGAGGTGCAGTGTTACCTGTGCATGGGTCCGTGTTGAGAAAGGATGAGTGAGCTGTCCAAACCATCAAATCTAGAGGCTGTATAGGAAGGAATGAATATTGGCCTTAGTCACTTGCCTCATATAATTAGTGAATGTTTATATTTACCCAGAGAAGGAGATTTTATGGCTTGTTCTGTTATGTAGACTTTTCTCTCTTAAAACGTCTTAACAGCCCGTTTTTGCCAGGAGCAAGCCAGTCAGTGATCACATGCTGCTCTCTTCTGTTTTTTTCCCCTTGTATTTTTGTAATACTTGCATGAGATAAACTGTATCTCTGCCCTAAAGCCACTGCAGCTATTCCGTGGAGCAGACCGTAGGCTGGATTAGCACTTGTGGCAAAATGTGCCACCCCTTGATGCTGGGGATTTGTTTTTCTTTAGCACACGTTGACTCTCTCAGGATTTTTCCCATAAGACCGAGCATGCAAATACAAATGTAAATAACAAATAAGATTTTTCACTAAATATCTTGACACTTTTTACTGGATTTAGATTCGCTCTCCACAGTTTGTGTTTCATGCTTACTTTCCTGCATCTAAGAGCAGTCACAGTGGCAATATAAAAATAACTCTTAAATTGAATTTTTCAAGATCCTCCTCTTCTGTTATCTCTTACTGCTTCCCACTTCTCTTCTGATTTTATGTTTCTTTCTAGTCTTCTCCCTGAAAATCAAGATTTCCTTATGCTTTGCATTCCCAGCTGTCAGGCGTGTTGCCGCGTATGCTGATATGCCACTGTGGTAGCTTGCCCTGGCACTGTTGGCAGCGCTCTGCTGTCGTGCTCAATTGAGACAGAAGGGACCATTTCTTCCTGGAAAATGCATTCATGACAAATGACTTTTGGTTTTTGGAATAGAATTGTTTTGAAATAAATTAAACACACGAGGAAATTTGTATTACAACAAATTACCCCCTTGATTTTATAAAGGTTTAAGTGTCAAATACAAATGAACTAAACAGTGAGGCCAGCTAATTTGATGAATTTACAGCTGCAAATTGCCACACGTGATTTGAGCACAAATTCCTTCGACACAGATTTTTTTTGGTTGGTTTGTTTGTTTGTTTTCCTGATGTAACTGGTTTTGAGCCAAAGTAAATGCTCACAGGAAGGAGAGGAGTAACCGATTTACTTGTGTCCCTCTGGGAAAGAGAAGGGCAGGGTCAGGGTGGTTGTAGTGGAGATGACTTTCTCCTGAGCAGTTCTCTTCCTCCACCTTGCAAAAGAAGAGGGAGTAGAACATTCTCTTACGTCTTGACCTTTTTCTCCTCTCTAGCCATGGCCTTCCTATCCCTTGTGCTTTCTGGGAGAGGATTGCCTCGTACAGGTAGTTGTGTCAGTCTGGAAGGCCCAACGTTAATGGGCTGCTAATCTTAGGGTTAGTGTAAAATGAAGGAGCAGTTTTGCAGCAAGTTTCTTGCTCCTCAGTATTCACTGCCCCGATTGTGGCTTTTCTCTGAGCCACTTGCAAAACTGGCCAAGCCAACCAATGTCATTTTCTTAAGAACAGAATATGAGGTTGCTTCTGTGCCTCTAAATTACAGTCTGAGCTACTGTCTTGCAATCATATGTGATAGCTGTTAGCATGTTTCCTGATTCTGTATTGGCTCATGCCAGCTAGCACTCTCCTGGACAACGTTTGCACACGGTTTAGGACATAACACATCCCTAGAGTAGCCAGTTTTGGATGCAGCCCCTGCTTTGGGGGGGAGAATTAAGCCATGTAGTTGTGAGCTACGTCAGGCCATTTGAGCTTGCTGACAGCGACCTGTCTCTGTTATTTAAAAGACTACTTAAAACACAGCCTCAGTGCCTGCTTGCAGGGGATTTCAGGCTCCAGTAGCTGTTTCTGACCTTTTCTCAGGACAGACAAGTCTTGACTTTACTCCTGTTCTTGGTGCTTTCATGATGGATGCTGTTTCCCATGCAGTGTTTCATGCCCTGTGCTGCTGTAAAGCAATTGCTTCTTGCATCATCCAGCTTTCAGCTTTGTTAGAAGGCACAGCAGGTTTTGTTGGTAAAATAAAAGAAGAAAAAAGACATTTTAGAGGAAGTCGTCTTATACCTGTTATACAAATGCTTAGACCATTAAATTGATGTTTGCTCTGAGAAGTGAAAACAAGATCTGTGGAGCCTTCATAGTAGTCTAATACTCTTCAGAGGAGTTTATATTGCTTATATCTGTTAAATACTGAAAGTGGTATTGCTAACCTGGTAGAACTTTGCATGCTGGACATTTGGAAGCACTTTGAAGCATTTTCCAAGCTGACTGTATGTAAGTACTTGAAAACTGAGACCTGGAAGGTACCTCTGTCATAAAGTTCAACTTCTGTCACAGGTATCATCGCTTGATAGGAAAATTAAAAGATAAGCAAAAAAATGTGGGCTTTTCCTCACAGAATTTTTAGTTTTATTTGCTTACAATGCAACATAACTTCTTGGGGTAATTCGCTTTTTTAGCTAAAAAGAATGGCACTAGGATGAGATGCTTTTAGTTTTCCAAAGTGTAAATAGCTCTGAACAGTGAATACAGTAACAGT
This sequence comes from Mesitornis unicolor, assembly GCF_000695765.1. Lineage (NCBI taxonomy): Eukaryota > Metazoa > Chordata > Aves > Mesitornithiformes > Mesitornithidae > Mesitornis > Mesitornis unicolor. The sequence goes on along the minus strand of NW_010178087.1, from coordinate 4,249 downwards.
TTAGATCTGCCCTGCAGTCAGAACCAAGAGTAGAAGTGGATGAGAATAAACCTAGAAAATTTGTGTTGAAATACTCTGATAGTTGATCAAAGAAGAGAAAAAGGCTGAGAACAAAATATTTGGGAAAATCTTTGTGAAGCCATGTGTATACTTATGAATTTAGGGGAAAAAAATCGATCCTGGTCAGTAAGAACTTGCTGATGTTAAAGGCTGGCTCAGTAATCTGCATAATACTTCCCACAGTTAGTTTCTGTTAGGTGGATCTGAGCGTGTGGTGCTAGGAGGAGGTGGTGTGTTCCTTTACTTGACAAAATACCATGCAGTGGCTTTAGATGATAGCACTGCAGTATTGTAATAATGAAGACTGCATTATTATTGTCAAATTTGCACAGATCATTTACTTTGAGTTATTCTTGCACTTTATTTAGTAGCCTCAGATGATACAAGTTTATTGATACACTGCTTTATCATACCTGCTAGCTCGAGTTAATGGCTTGCTCCAGGTAGAGGATATAGTTAGGCAATATTTCATACAGCTTTTTTGTCAAGCGTTTCTGAGCTCCCATGCTTTAATTTATGCAGTTTAATAGAAAAGATTGAGATGCATGCTCATCCAGTTGAGGAGGCTTATCTGTAGGAGGGAGGAATCAGAACTGTCTTTTGTAGGCTTGACAGCTGGTACATCACTGAGTGCTACAGTTACATGTGTGACGTTCACGGCATTTGAGCAGAAATTCGGAGAGAACAGTTCTGAACTTCCAAAATATGTGTGCATGTGTACATATCACAGTGTGGGTACATATCTATAACGTGCACCTGTCTAATCTATGTCTTATATTGTATATATCTTTAAAATGTAGTGTCGTTCCATTGATTTTTTTGTTCAGGAAGTAAATTAGGAAAAAAAAAAGTCTGTCTTGATGTTGAAAGGCTCTATCAGCCTAATCTCAATTTAAATCTAATTAATTTAAAATACATGTTTATACCATTCTCCCCTCCCTGTTTTTTAGTAAAGCTTCCTAAGGCTCAAAATTATCTTGATAATTTTCTCTCTCTTTTTAAATCCTTTATCATTTGGAGAAAGATCTCAATTGGCAAGGATGGTGTTTGACTGTGCAAGGGAATGCTGAGTCTGTCTAGACAGAGAACAGTGCCAAATGTACAAAGTCCTTGATAGAACAGACAAGCTTGCATTTATTTTGGTTTTTCCCTCTGCTGACATCCAGTTTGTAGTAATTGTAGTTGTTACTTGCAGCTTCAAGCATTTAATTTTGGGATTTGAAATACTGGGTGTTTTTTCCAGATGTGCAGTGTCCCTGTAAAGACTGCAGAGAGAAGTGTTCAAGGCATTGATGGATATTTTGTTCCGTGTACAGTGGTTTCCTAGCTAGAACTATGGCTAAGAAATGGGTTTATGCAGCTGGTATCTGTAAAGGAAGGTGTTGTGGCAGCGACAGACGCCCAGTGGAACAGGAATTCTCTCGGGTTCACGCTGTGGGTACGATTGGCAGCGGTGTTTGCTTGGCAGGACTCCACAACGATGGAAAGTAGAAAGGAATGAGTGGCCAGGATCCTTCTGCACACCACAGGGGAGTTGTGGAGCCCGCTCTCAGCTGTGATGGCTGTGTTGGACTGTCACACAGCGTATTTCATGTTGAGTACAGATTCATCATTGCCATAATAGTCCAAAACCTCTAAAAACCGTATAAGTAAATGAGCTGTTTTAGTAGACCAGCTTCAGTAGTTCGGAGCTTGCTCACTTAATTTTTCTCAAGCGCGTTAAGCAGCTCTAGACAGGCTGTCACGAAGATCTTTGAATTATTGCCATGTTTCTTTCGTTCTCAGCTTTTAAATTTCGTGTACAGTAAGACTTTCATATTTCCTCCTCCTCTGCTCATTACAGATTTCTGGGTAGTCAAGCTCTTATTTGGAGCTTAAAAGCACTCCAAACCACAGCATTAATTCACATACTGAGAAGGGAAGAGATGAGCATTTATTGTCCTCTCTTTTACCGCAGCCTGTTGACTCCCAGTGCAGAGTCTAAGCCTGTCTAAGCCTGGCAGCCAGTCTGCAGGTAAATTAACCCAGCAAGCACGTATCATTTTTTACCAGAATGGGTATAAGGTAGTAATTTCAACCTGGAAAATAATGTCTTGGCCACAATTCTTGTCTGAAAGTAATTCTGCTTTAACTTTATAGAAGAGCCTTGTTTTTGCAGGGATCTTGTTTTCACCTTCATTTCTTGTCATCTTCCTCATATTCCTGTATTCAGAACTCTTCAGAAAGATTTGAGGATTGACTGATGAAAACCTTGAATGATACTTTGAAAATGTAACGCATGCTGTGCATTTCCAGCAGAAGAAAGCAGCTTGGTTGAAGGGTTTAAAACGCGCTTTCATAATAATTTACTATCATTTAAATACTCTTTTAAGACGCTGCTTATGGATGCTGAATTTTCAGTCGCAGCTACAGTTTATTCAAAGTTTAAAGGAATAGGATGCAGTATTTTACTCTTCTTGTTCAGGCTGGTTCTTCAGGTTATTTGAAACTGTGCAGGCAAATGCACGTGTGTTTGTGGTGCTGAACTTCCACCATGGCTGAACACTGATGTGCACTTGCAGCAAAGCTGGGAAATGGTGAATGATCCCTCTTGCCTCTTGAGCTGGTCGTGTTTGGATGCTGCTGGCAGGACTGAGTGAAGAAGTTTGTGTTGTTAACAGTGCTGAATGTGCTCTGTAAACGCATGTGGCTTCTCCTGTGGGGATTTCAATCCGGCTTTCACCAGCACTTTGTTCATCTAAAACTAAATGTAAAGGTTTTCTTAGGTTTCTGCGGCTACATTGATGTGCTTTGGTCAGGGGAAAACCCACAATGTTACAGACATTTCTGTTTCCTAGGAATTTATTCCTTCATTTGACTTTGTAAGAAATACTTTCAATTAAGGTCTTAAAATACACTTTTTCTTCATCTTAAGCAAAATAATCTCCCAGATACCACACATTTAAAAGTAATGTCCCTGAAACTCTTAAATTTCAGTCATTTACTTGCTAAACATTGTGCTAACGTTAATAAATGTTAACTTCTCTTTTTCCCAGGCTTCCAAAGGATGAGTTTGCAGCAGAACCCCTAAAATACGCTGAACAACTTCCCGTAGCTCAGATAATACACCAGGTATGTCTTTCTATTTTAAGGATTTTCTTTGAGAGTAAACAACGTCTGTAATAAAATCTCCTTTTCTAGGTCATAGAGAATCAATGTCCTCATGCTGGAAGTATGTAAAAACAACATATTCTTGTTAGATGACAACTGTTAAATTATAAAAGTCTTTTTCTGAACATGGCAATGAAAAGATGCTTGCTGTACGGTTGACACTTCAGAGGTTGTTGTTAAAATTGTTGTGTGTCTACTGATATGAAAGAAAAAAAAATCCATTAATTTCTTCGAATTTGCATCTTGACCTAAATCATATTCCCCTTCCTGGAAAAGCAGCTGAAGTACAGGATCATTATTGTGGAATAATTGTCATGAGGAGTGGAGCAGGAAAAGCAATCTCCCCTCTTAATGCAGCTCTGAATTAGCACTGTTTCTATTTCTAACTATAGCAGTGTCATCATACTTTCTGCTTTGCACAGGGGTTTTTGTTAGCTTTTTATTTTGCACTATAAAAAAACCCAGAAAATCAGATTTTACCTAGATTGTGCCTTCTATCTGTGTCTTTATTTAAAATCAATAGTCTTCCATTGATTTAGGTAAACAAATGAGGGATGATGTGGACGTCTGAGCTGGGGTTGTATAGCAGGCTACAGTTTTTATTATCCTGTGGTTTGGGTTTTTTTCCCCCCCAGTTTATGGCGAGGAGGAGGAAGAGATCTTTTCTGCATAGTAGATTTTGTACTCCCTCCTTGTTCTTAAAGTTCAAGGTTGATTCTCAGTCTGTCCTGCTGGTAGATGAGATGTCCAGCCTGCATTCACGTGTCTTCTCGTTCTTCACTGGTAGCCACTGCGGGCTCTGCCTGTTTTGTGGAAACATGGCCAAATGATGTACATGAAACTTGTGATGCACAGTAAAACACGAGTATTGAGACTTAGCATCTCCCTTCTTGCTGATGCTTTAAGGAAAGCAAAAAGACTTACTCTGTTGCAGTTACTGGGAATTTTCTCCAAAAAATACTATTTTTTAACTTCGTGGATTTGAGTCCTGCCTCAGGGGCAGATGACTTAGTTCACAGAATCACAGAATCCCAGACCG
>NW_010178086.1:79024-92281 GCF_000695765.1 Mesitornis unicolor | reverse complement strand
GGGCAGGAGGCCGGTCTGGGGCGGGGCTGTGGGGTGTAGCGGCTCTGACTTCGTTGTGCATCCAGTGAGGTGAAGGCGTATTTAGCGCGCGTATTTGGGCTGCGGTGCCAGTCGTCTGGGTTAAGCCTCTGGATTTCAGGCAGTTGTTCAGTGTGTGTAACCTTGCGCTATTAGCAAAACTATAAATCTTGCTTTCACAGGCCAGGTGAACATAAGGGCTTGCAACTTTTAACTCTGAAGTTGGATATGCATTAAATTGTAAGTTTTCTGATGTTGTTTTTGAAGTTGTGTGGATGAATGGAGTAATTATTTCATGTTTGGGAGACAAAAACTTTAGACGTAATTTAAATGAAACCCTAGACAGACTTTTCCCTTGTCCATTGCAGATATATCCCTCCTGGACTTTGATACCTCATTTAAAAAAATAGAAAAGTAAAGAAAATCTATAAAGCTTGGGAGGAAGGGTTTCCTTAAGCTCTTCTTTTTTTTCTTTTTGGTGATGGGCCTTATTTAATCTTCAAGGGCTGACAGTCAGCTTTTAAACTTAAACTGATGTCTAGAAAACACGTGTAAGTGTAATTACTAGTATGTTTCCTTATATTTAACAGAAGTAACTGAGATTAGATTGTGCTTTTTTCCTCACTCCAAAGGCATGTTTAGTCAATTAATTTGCTTAGGTAATCCAATTAATAATAGTTCAGTGAAGGTACAGATACATTTCTGAAAGTTGTTTTTTATGTCATTGAAATATATATGCCATTTTGAAAGATGTAATAAACCTCTAATTTCTTTGAAGGGTGAAAGGGACTTTTATAGATGAAATTGCAGAAAGTAATCAAGCAAATTATTATAACCACTAGTGAACTAAGTAGCAGCTCAAATAAGCAATGAGATAACTCACTGTATAGATTTTAGTATGTACATAAACTTAATTGCGTTTCAATAGGTGCATCACTGCTCTCTTAAATGTAATTTCTCCCATTAGCTTGTTTGAGAAACTCAAATCTGGTTATAGCTGTGCAGATACATATAATTGTTTTGCTAATGGCTAGTACTTTCTACATGCTTTCTGCTTTGAGGAAAGGCCAGTATCCTTTCCAAAGCAGGGAAGCAGTTTTTCTATCTTCAAGAAACTTCCTGGTGAGGTTTCTGCATATCTAGACCAAAGTTCTATAGATCAGAAATTACAGTGTATAGTCTATAAAAAATTATAATGCATTTTTACACCAGAGGAATGAAAAACTCAGAAACTGTTTCTAGGTGTAGCTTGTCCAGAAATGTTACATCTGTATCATACGTCATCTTTGATTTAAAGGCTATTTTGCTGAAAAAAATAATTGACCATTTCCTTATGTTGTCATATAACCATACAAGATAAATTGTTTCGAAGCTGGCTTGTAATTCTGACCTTACAAGGGTGTTGAAAGTTCTGTGGTGGTTTGCAGTGTGATTGTCTGTGGGAAACCTTGGGGACAGGGTGGCTTGTCATGATAGAGAAAAGACAGTTAGAAATGTTTTGTACATCTCATCATAGTTTCTGCTGTCCAAAAAATAAATGGAGTTGATTTAGAAATGGGAAGAGGAGAAGAGAAATTGAGTGTGTATTCCAAATAGCTTTCTGTATTTTACTGGGACTCTTTTTACCTAGGTATCATAGCTTTCATTGCAGTGATAAAACTAACCCAAAAGTAGCGTTGAGAAATCAGATTATGTCAGTAAACAAGACGTGTTATATGTCTCATTTTATATTTTTGTCTTACAAGAAGTGTAACCAACACTCATATTTCTAGAGGGAGTAATGGTTTGTGGTGGTGAAATAACATTAACCAGCAGTTGCTGCTATAATTTACTGTCCACCGGGAAGGAGTCTGTCTAATACCTGGTAACCTAAGCAAGCCTTTTAGAGCAAACTTGCACAAACCCATTAAATATTTGTGCCAGACCTTCTGACCCTGAAAGGTGGGGAATAAAAGGGTTTCTTTTTTTGTCTCTTCAGTTAGGATTTCTTGCTAGAGTCACAATACACTATTAGCAAAATACTTTTTTCTGTACATTATTGATATATGAATTACAAGGAAGACATTTAATTCTGTGATGTATTGCTGAGGTGGCAGTTTCTTGAATTCAAGAAGTTCAAGAATTTAGTGGGTTTTTTTTCGTAGAACCATAGAATGGTTTAGGTTGGAAGGGACCTTAAAGCTCATCCAGTCCAACCCCTGCCATGGCCCACCCAGTCCAACCCCTGCCATGGGCAGGGACACCTCCCACCAGAGCAGGTTTCCCAAAGCCCTGTCCAACCTGGCCTTGAACACTTCCAGGGAGGGAGCATCTACCACTTCCCTGGGCAACCTGTGCCAGTGTCTCACCACCCTCACAGTAAAGAATTTCCTCATAATGTCTAATCTAGATCTACCCTCTGTTAATATGAAGTGATTACCTGTCATCCTATCTCTACGTGTCCCTTGTAAAACAGTCTGTAAAAAGTTCAGCTTTCTTGTAGGCCCCCTTCAGGTACTGGAAGGCTGCTATAAGGTCTCCCCAGATCCTTCTCTTCTCCAGACTGAACAGCCCCAACTCTCAGCCTGTCCCCACAGGGAATGTGCTCCAGCCAGATCATCTCTGTGGCCCTCCTTTGGACCTGCCCCAACAGCTTGATGCCCTTCTTATACTGGAGGCCCAGAACTGTATGCAATACTCCAGGTGAGGTCTCACAAGGGCAGAGTAGAGGGACAGAAACACCTCGCTCATTCTACTGGCGACACTTCTTTTGTTGCAGCCCAGGATGTGATTGGCCTTCTGGGCTGCAAGTGCACATTGCCAGCTCATGTTGAGCTTCTCATCAACCAACACCCCCAAGTCCTTCTCTTCAGCACTGCTCTCAATCCATTCTCCACCCAGCCTGTATTTGTGCTTGAAGTTGCCCCGACCCCTGTGCAGGGCCTTACACATTGGTTGGGGTGAACTGCTAAGAATAGTGTCGAAACATTTGTTTTGCTTAATATGATTTATAGACCAGCCTTTAGGCGTGAAGCATAATTAAATCACTGAATGTAAAAAAAAAACAAAAACCAAACTTAAAGTACTTTTGGAAGTACCTCTCTTGCAGGTCGTTTGGTTGTTTGATTTTTGGTGAACTTTGCTTGTTGTGGAGTGGGAAATTACATGTAAGCTTTGCATAAGCTTTTTGCCAGCCAGGTTTGCAAACTCTGTTGTGATTTGTGTTAGCTGTGTCTGTGTGCGGAAACCCACTGGGTTCTGGTCAGTGTCATTGAGTACTTGTATAGAATTAAAGTGTTGAACTTTCACTTACTTTTGAGTGATACTTTGACTGTTCAAATTAGCTTTCAGCAACTTAGTTGCAACTCTTGATTACACTTGATAAACCTGGACCCAGGAACTGGATAACAGCTTACCATAAAATTCATTTCTGCAACCCATGTTTCTACTAGATATGGTTCTAGCTAATATTAAAGACTGTTGCCTTACATAAACATGCATCTGAATGACCCAGTTATCTTTGGTCACCGCCTTACTTCTGGGTATCTGTTTCTTGCTGTACACTTCTCTGTGTGCTCAGATAGAGAAAATGGGTGAAGACTACTGTGGCCCTTCATAGTGCTTTCTGTACCTTGCTGTGTTGTATTCATTAAAAACATGTTTGCTAGTAACTACCATATCTGCTTAATGTTAGTCTTCTTGGGTCTCCTAATCTTAATATTGGCCTGTGAAGCAAATAAGTGAGTTTTAAAAGAACTGACGGTGTTGTGAAAGCCTTAGTCACTGTACCGATACCTTAAAAATCAGAGAAACGCTTTCTTATATATGCTGAAGGTTTGTTCCACAAATGTAGCTGGTACACTTATGCCTGTGTTCTAATGCAATTTTATCAATTCTTAAAGTATACTTAGCAAGGTTAACATGAAGGAGTTTTTTAATGTTATAGCTGTCTTGCTGTATTACTGTTGCATTAAAAGTACTTAAGCTAAGTGTATATGATGATGACTGCACAACTAAATGATTATTTTTTCTTCAAGAACAATTTTTTTAGTAGACTAGATGGAGATGCTTTAGAAAAGTAGGGACATGGTATTCCTTCCTGTAGCCAAGCCTGGGAGGAAAATAAAGAGGGGAGAGAGAGGAGAAATGCTTCTGTGAAAGATGCTGATCCTGGGATCGGTGGGTTGGATTTCTTTTTGTTTAAAGAAGTGAGTAAATCTGAAGAGGCTGAGTATTCACAGTTGCTTTTGATAAAGCACATCTGTCTTGCATGGTTAGTGTCTTGCTTTATTGCATGACTAGCTATTATATCAATAAGTAATAACAAATTCGAAGAACAAGCAATCTGAAACAAATGAAAGTGGGTAAGAGAGCAACCAAATGGCTACACTGAACATGCTGAAGTGGGGGCTTCCTCTAAAGAGATTGAAGAGGAAGTTTAGGAGTGAGAAATCTGGCTGTGACTAACAGAGAGAATGTAGAAAAGTGAGTGTTCTCACTGCCTGTTACTTAGCTGGGTAACTCTACCTGAGGACCCGTTTGGTCTCTTTATAGTTTGATGTTTAGTGTGCAGTTAAAAGTGGATGGCTGAGATGAAACTTAACAGTCCAAGGGTAGTTATTGTCCCAAGAGGAACGAAAGGTTCTCCTGGTGGCTTCTCCTCAACTCCAAGAGGAAGAGGAGCTCTCCTGTCTGTAATGAAGACATAGTTAAGAGAGTGCAGACCTACTGCAGAGCACTCTTCCATCTTCGTCAGTGTCACATTAACAAAAGGGTTTAGGAGGGAGGTGTGAGGAGGAGGATACAAGGTGTCAATCTGATCATCAGCAGGTTTTGCAGGCTTCTTCCTGGAAACATGACTCTACTGTATTAACGTCCTCCTCTGATTTAGCTAGCTTTCTCTGCAATAAGAAATAGTTGGATTCTGATTCTCCAGTCAGAAATATTTGTCATGAGATGTCAGAGGGATTAGTGATACCTTTTTCCTGTATTTGCAGTAGTGTATCAGTCTGATATGATGGGAGAAAGCAAGCTACTGACAGTTGCACTGTCTGAAGAGCTAGAGACTACTGTTCAGCTTGCTTCAAAGTTATGGTTAAGGTATATTTGGCAGACAACTGAGGTGGATCTCTGTGGGTTGTCCTCAATGGATGACGTGCTTATGGCTGATGTTGAAAGTATAGATCATGGTATAGGCCAGCTTCTAGTGATGCCAAAAGTCTGCTGGGCTGCAGTTACCTGAGCATTTGGTCTGATACTGTAGTTATTAGAAAACTGTCAGCTCAGTCCTTCACAGGACAGAGTTTGAACCTTCCCCCCCACCATGCATAAATTGAAGCAGTGATGTCATGGTCTGTGATGAGGTTTGTTTGCCCTGTATTAAACATTGCCTCTACATTGGAAGAGAGCTACTAGAGGAGAAATTAAAATTCATCTTTAGCATAGTAAAGGTGACATTTTCATCTAAACAATAAAGGGCTCCTAATGTTGGGAGAACATTGCACATGGTCATGACCACTCTGATCCAATAATTTTTCACAGCAGAAAAGTTACATTACTCACAGCTGCAGTTTAGGCAAGCAAGGACAAAATATTGTAAGTATTTCTAACCATTTAGGCTAAAACAGAGAGCTATTTGTTTTATCAATATGTAAATCACAGTAAGAGGGCAAAACAGTGCATGAAACAAGTAACTGATTACAGACTGCATAATTGTTGTGGGGTATTCTGGTATCTTGTGCTTTTTTACAAATTACTGTACAATTCAGCATGTTGGTTTTTTGGTTTGTGTTGTTTTTTCCTAGCTGTACAGGCTTATCTTTTTTTGGGCTTGATGACACTTTTCCCTCACTTCCTGTTTGGAAGGAGATCTTCTGTCATCTTTCTTGTACTCACCCACTGAATTCAGAGACTGTTTAAATCTTGTGCAAAAATAGAACTTTCATAAATTTCAGTCACACTAGTAAGTATTGAAATATTACATGCAGAAAGCTCTTTCTTAAATTATTGATTGCTTTTATCATGTGGCTCATGTTCAATAACTCTTGTGCTCTGTGTCCATCTCTCTTAATTGGCCCTGCATGATGCAGCTATTCTAATCAAAGAAATTCCTTGCTAAAGGAATTCTGCTTCCTCCTGTATAGCTTCCTAAGAACAATTTTTCATTTGAGTTCAACTGCCTATTTCCCCTCTTAACCCTTCAAGTGAATGGTATCTTGCCTTGATTTTCTGTATTTAAGTCCTTTTCTAATAAGCTGAGTTTTATAAGGTTTGTTCTGCCTTGAGATAGTAAAAAGAAACTAAAATCAATGCAAGAAGGTAGTTTGAAGTTAAGAGTAGTCCTGTGCACCTGAACTGTATAAACAGACTTTTGAGATATGATAGAAACTTCTCTCCAGTCATAGTATGTGTAAATATTTCAGAAGCAGGAGTTCTTATCTTTTTTTTTGACTGTTGATGACAGATCCAAGAAGTCAATCTAAAGTGGACTGAAAGAAAAGTTCAAAAATACCTGTTTTAAGTAACCTCTTATTTTTGTGGGAAAGGAGGACGAAGCAGGAAGTGGTCTTCAAATTTTTTTAGTTTTGGTATTTCATGTACTCCTTGCTCATCAGATTTTTTTTTTTCTTGTCCTCAAGCATATGGGGGGAATAATTTGTGGACCTAATGGAAGACTAAGTCAGTAGTTCTGGTGCATTCCTTTATTTCCTTTCCTTTTGTTTTTTGTTTTTTTCTTGTTGTATCAAAAATTAATCTTACACAATTGTTTAGGTGATCTCCTCACAGAGGGAGCATGCCACTGATTGTGTCACTGGTGCAGCTAGGCTTTGCAGCATAATCATTCTTTATTCCAGTGTTGAAATAGTAACTTATTCTGAAAGATAAATCTACGTGTGTCCAGCTCTTACTTGACGCAAGTGTAACTTGCTTTCTGCTAAGCTGTTTTGTAATGGGTAAAACCTGCAATACTCTTGAAAAATGTTATTTGTACTTAAGACTGTACTGAGGTGAATTCAGACACACTCATGGCACCCTGTGAGTTTGACTCTAACACACTTTTTCCGCATGGTCCGTCTCTCATGGTCCACCATTGCCCAGCTTCCTGCAGGGACTCTAAAGGAAAGCCTGTAAATCCCTGCACTGGTGCCTCCTCTTCGCCCATGTGTTAGTGTTAAGTGGTGCTTCCACTTACCTCAGGCCTTTCCCAGGAGATCAGTAGGGATGATAAGGGATGTCTTTCAGTTTTAAGTGTTTGAAGTGAAACCCTGACTATGATTAAGTTGGTGGTGAACCTTTCATTGAGATCCTCAATCCGTTACAACTGTGTCTGTGAAGAAAGTCAGCTGCATCTCTGCAAGAACACATCTGCAAGGATGTACTTGTCATTACCTGGAGGTAGCAGTTATGGTGAAGTCTTGTCCCTTATGTTTCTTCATTAGAATAATAATTGTGTTAGTTTTATCCCAAGGTGCTTACAAACTTAAGTATGAGATGTTATCACTGTATGTATAGGATAATACAGAAACCAGAGGTTGTGGTGGATTTGTTTAACCTATTGTTTGGTTGGCACACAAAGAACCAAGAATTGTCACCTTTGCTCTCAGTCCTGTGAACTCTGTTTTGTCAGGATATGTACGTATGTTCAGGAAGATGATCATTATTTCTTAAGATGATATTTTTAAAAATTCTTTTGAAAATTATAATATATAAAATAAATAACTAAAAAAACCCTGAAAGAAATAAATGAAGAGTGATCCCACCTGTGGGAGACTCACAATAAGTATAGATCTGTTACACTCCAAACAAGTGTGCATTTCATTGAGAAAGTTTGAAGAATTCCTTTAAAGAAAATATGTTGTCCTGAAAGGGACACTTCCACAAATAGTTACTCAAATGTTGACAGAGATAATGGATGATTCTAGATTATGCTTTTTCTGCTGAATGTATGCTATTTCTTTTCTTGAATCCTTAAACTTAGTTCCCTTTCTTTCAGGGACACAGAACATAATGTGAAAGCTTTGTTGCTTTGTTTCTTCTGGTTGAGGTCACATTAAGGTATTTTTGTCACTGTTCTGCAAAGACAGCTTTATGAAACTATTTGTGGCTTATTGTCTCTTTAAATGTAACTTAATTAATGTTTGTGTCTAATCAAAGATGCTGAGGGCATTTCAAATACTGTACTGTTCTAAAATCCCAGGCAGGAAATTTTTCAGATCACCATGGTAATGTGTGTGTGTGTGTGTGGGAAGAAGACTAAAGTCAGAATCTGCATTAACAGTATCTGTTAATATTGCATGTGCTCAGTGCCGCTAGCACTGCTTGTTCTTTGATGTAGATATGTTCTTTGCTTAATTAAAAACAAAGTAATATGAGGCAGCTAATACTGCTTATGTCAGATTTTTTTGTTGTTGTTATTCTGAAACTAATCCACTGAAATAATCAGATACGCGGGTAGTCACCGAGTCTTTCTGTTCAGGAAATAGTATATAAGAATACTGTAATCTACTAAAGAAACTTCAAAACTTCTTTGCCTCTCTTACTTATGGATAGGCTTGACAGTCCATGTTTTAAACTGCAGCTACATACCACGGACACTTATTACTGATAGCTGATGTCATGGTGATTTCTGCCAAGTCATTGTGAATGTTTAAGGTTTTTGGGTAAGGGTGCCTGGGTGCTTTTGCACATGCAGTTGTTGCCTTAGACACAGAATTAGTTCTGGAGTACAGTGAATGTTAATTTCTTTTTTTAAAAGGCTGGGGGTGGGATTTTTTTAAGAGGAATTGTTTTCTGTTCTGAAGTGCTGAAACTGGCTTTTAGTATTACCTTTATTGAGTCTGTGCTGACGACAGATAAGCTTACAAATTCCTATGAATTTATAGGAAGACTGACTATTGCTTTGTGTGGGGAACAGAAGAAGTTGAATGTGACATTTCTTGGCTCTTTATTACTATAGTCTAAAAAAACTGAAAAAAATGGGAGACTTGAATGAAGAATTACTTATTTTCCCATGGCTGTATTGACTGTCTCAAATTTTAATGAGTTGCAGTAGATTACTAGTTTAAAAATACTGTCCCACTGCTTTTGAGTACTACAAAGATACTGATGCTGGTTCAAAATGCAGAGTTATAATGACTTTTGTGTTAGATGGCCTGAAAGAATGGGCTTCTTTCATTGCGTAGATAAAGGCTATAGCAAAACCACTAAGAAAGATGTGGGTTCAAAATGCTCTGATGAGTCAGGGGAGGCTCATGAGAGCTGCCTGTGCCACCAGGGAAGTGGAGCAGTTACCTGGAGTGACATGAAAATGCACTCAGACTGTCCTGAACCTACACGGTCAGCCGTACAGTGAGCCATCGGTGTGTGCATTTGCATCACTGGATGTATTTTATCATTACAACACTATTCACTTGTTATGTGCAGCCTGTCATAGTAATAATGCTTATTACTGTGGTTTTGGTTTTTTTCTTCAAAATGCCAGGCCTTCTTTCAAGAGGGTAAGTGTGGGAAATGATGACATTAAAAGTATTTGCCTTAGGAAAACAAGCTGGTTTTTCAAGGCTGTTTTTGCGAAGGCTGAACTCCACTGTGTAGGCAGTGATGCTGTTTGTATACATAGTGACTTGCTAGGTCCTTTCTTTGCTTGCTGAAGAAGGAAATGTTTACCGTCCACTGACAGGAGGATGTCTCTTTTTCTAGTTCTTTAAAACAAAAATCTTCAGGGTTGATAGGACTTCAGACAATGATCTACTGTAGTTTTGGGTGGGGTTTTTTTGTTGTGTTGACTACCTCAACTTGTCTACTTCTGTTGAATAAGGGATTTGTTGTAGCACACAGGTTGATTGTCACCTGTGTGATTTAGAGCAGACAGCAAAGGGATTATTCATGCTGGATTTTGAAGCGAAGATTTTAAGCAAATTACATCCTTTATCTGATAAATCATTTAAGTTATTCATGTCAGGTTCTCAAAGTCTGTGTTGTCAGGTATGAGAAAGCACTGTCTGCTTCTGAAAAGCATACTGTTAAATGCACCCTCCTCCCACCAAAACCTCTGATGGTATTAGCCTCCTTCAGCAGTTTCCTCATGAAAATGAAAGCCTTTACATACAGAAGAAGAGATCACTGTTAGATTTAGGTTGTATGGTAGTAAAAATAATCTGAGAAAGAAGTATTAGCGCACAGATAATTTTTCCTTCTTTTTATGAAAGTCTTAGCCTCTCAAACACTGTAGTTTTTTGTAGTGAAGTACTGAGTTTCTCCATAGTAAAAGATCCAGTGTGCCTAATTGGAATGAAATAGAAGGTTTCACACCTTACCTAGCTGAATTTCTAGCTTCTGAATAAGCCAAAGAATTTCATTAGAACAAAGGAATAGGAAAGCTTGATGCCAGCCCAGATAAACATAACCTGGAGTTCAGCCTTCTGTGTGGCTGACTTCAAGTAGTTTCCAATTTGCTTTCATTCTTGAGGACATTTCTGGAAGCCAACAAAGGTAAATGTAAACTTTATAAAATACGAAATATCTTAATGTTGCTGTCTTCTAAGGATCTCTTGAAAACAATATTTGACGTGAGGGAAAGGTATTCAGAGATAAGTTCAAGTAGGCTACTGTCTGAAGTCTTCTTCTAGACTAAGCTGGTGAATAGATGTATCTTCCTCTTTCAGACTTAACCAAGTGTAAACTCTGTCTTTACATTGTCCTCTGAAGGACTCTGAGACTTATATCCCTCTGATAGGAATGGGAGAAATTAAAATGAGCTTTCATTAATTTCTGTGCCTACATTTAATGTTAGTTACCTTATGGCTGTTTTGCTTCCAAATATGCACAGCTCTGAACTCACTGACATTTGTTAAGTCAATTCACATTCATTATGGCTCTGTTAAATGAGTTGGTGTACCAGTTATAAGCGTCATCATGAAATGATAAAATAATCTTTACTGGCTATCTGTAATTTTCTGTATGTATGTTAATTTGCCATTGAAGGATTATTGTAAATATGTGTATATGTCCATAGAGATAGGAAAATTATTTAGCAGGTGCAAAACTAATCCTTGCTATTTTTTTTTTCCATTTCTGTTTTTAATAGCTTGCAACAGGATTAAACAGATGTTCTAATGTATAAAGTTTATATTATCATTTTCTTATGGTTAAACCAGTGAAACTGCTGTAGTTCAATGTCTGGACTTTTTTATTTTTATTTTTTAATAGAAAGACCTGTATATTTGCAGTCTATTTAACTCTTCATCTATTGTAAATTTGTGTCCCCTTTAGCTTGGAAAATACTTTTCCTTAAGACACAAGTGCATTTTTAAGCTTACACTTTACATATATAGTGTCTTCAAGTTCTTTATCAAATTTCAACCTGTTCCGTATAATTAGAAAACAACTTAGAAAATGCTATGGGGCCCACTAATGATTTTCTCTCTGTATTTGATTCATTTAGTAATAACAGCATTAATTTTCTCAAGTCTGTTAACACTTATGACACTTTTGTAGCTGCCCCATCAAAAGAGACTCCTTTGGCATTTAGGTTCTTTAAAAGAATGTGCTATCTCTTCAGTAGAAGCACTGTACCGATGATAAGTTCCACCTTTCAAAGGTAATCCCTATGTCATTTACCACATCGATTTGTACTTTGTCATCTTTGTTTTCTTACACAGGTTTTATACTGAACTTCTCAAAAAGGATAATATGACTTTTAAGTTGTGATGGACAAAGTAAAATAAGAAATCATCTGAGTAGATAATGTCATAATGATGAAATTGCCTGCTAATGTTGCAGTATTAATGATTTATTGTAACTGGTTAAATCAGTAATTTAATTATTATTTAGAAATACAGGAAGTATACTGAATTTTTAGCTCTGAAAACAAGGCTTCAGACAACCATAACGCCTCAATTCTCATTCAATACTAACACTAAGACAATTGCTATTAATAACTGAGATTCTTTGTGAATGAGTGATGTGGGCAAGCCTGCAATACGCTGTCCAGATGTTGTAGAAAGTGGTTACAACTTGATTAGTAGAGTAGTGTGCCTTGGCGGTATCTGCAGACAACCATTCTTTCCACTCTGCTGCCTGGTACTCTATGCCAATTCATTTAATAGCCATTCAAGCCAGAAGTCTACTGCTTATAAAAGTGGTTTTGGGAATTAAATTGTCCATTAGGATGTGGGTTTAGTCTATAGGCTTCATTCATCTGCGACTCTAAATAGCTGTGACATGCAGACTTATGACTACTGATCAGATGTCGTTTGTGACTGACTCTTTAAAAGTGTTATTGTACCAGGATGGCTTTCGTTGTTCTGTCCTACTGCTCTTACAGGGTGGCCCTAGATTTCTAATGCTACAGTTTAGGAAAGAGTTCTTACTTTCTTCTTGGTCTGATTATTTAAGGAGAAGGGGTGAAAGAAGACATTTGGCTTAGAAGTCATAAATATTCTTATATCTACCATTACCTGATTTGAATAAATAGTTATATATTGAACTGGCTCGTACAGAATTCTAGTCTCTCCATGTTTCTAGGATGTTAGAGGTGCTATTAATGTGTGTTCTGTGCTAGCATCTCAGTGCAGAATTGTCTCAGTTTTCTCTCAGTAAAATTTACTAATATGAATCTTTCTCCACTTTGGTTTCAGTTGCATTGCATTTGGTGAGGAGGTCTATATGTTTCGCTACAGCTAAATTAATTGCTTCTCCTATCATATATCAGGTGTAGCCCACAGAGTCTTTAACTAGAAGGTAGCCAACTTTCAGTGACAATTCAGTTAAAATTGACATCTGCTCTAAAAATGCATGTTAGCCTTGTTGGCATAAAGACTCTTTATTTGCTTTCTTATTGAACTCATTAGGCAACCAGTGCAGTGTCATTTGTTTGTAAGCTGGTTGTGCAGCTGTTTTGTCTGAGGAACAGCTTACTGTGATATGGTAATTTTAACGGGAAAGAAAAATGATCAGAACTCTACTTACAGGTACACAACTATAGTTTATGTGGAGCCCAAGCGTTATGATACTGAAGTGTTTTTCCTTATGTGACTGCTGCTTTGTTGATAGCCTCCTGCTTTGCTCCATCTAGATGGGATTGGGATCTGTAGTTCTCTAGCCCTTCGTTCAGTAACTCTACACCTTTTATATAGTCTGTAAAGGTTATTGTTCTGTCACTAAAGTTTACTTTTGTCTCCTCTTCATTATTCTGATGTGACTAAAGATAAAGAGTAAAACGACCTTGTCTGACTCCATAGGCAAAGGAAGGAGGCTCAG
>NW_010178086.1:71317-79013 GCF_000695765.1 Mesitornis unicolor | reverse complement strand
TTCCACAGAGTTTCCTTGTGTCACTCTCGGGGCTATGCAATCATCAAATGTTATTTTCGTGAAGGCAGTTGTAGCCAGTGTTAATGCTGTTCCTTTTACTAATCTACAGCTGTGAAGTCTTTATTTTTTGACCACTCAGATTTCTATCCTTACAAAAAAGGTGATCAAAGCTTTCTGACTCTGACATGTGACGGTTTCCAGACGAGTTTCCCGCTTCCCTGTTTTCTTCCCTGGCATTCTTCTCTTGATTTACCATTTTTCTTCATTTATAGTCTGTTTTACCTGCTCTTATCTGCCTCAGCTCTTTGTTTCTAGTCTGTAAATTTTTTTACAATCTTTTCTGAAAACTACAGGGGTAAAGATAGAGAACCTTAATTTTAATTTTTAAATCTGGTTTATGTCAACCTGAGGGGGGAAAAAACCCAAACAAACAACAAAAAAACTCCCCAGAAAACTCAGATCCCTAGTTTGTGAGCAAGTAATGGCTGAAATAAGGCAAACAAGACCCCAGTGAAAGTCAACAGCCAAATGTCTTGCCATGTAGTGAGAGAGATAAAACACTAGGGAGCTAAAATTCAGAAGAGAGGTATTGGTGGGTTTGTTTTGTTTTGGTTGAGGTTTTTTTTTTGTTTGTTCATTTTTTTGGGTTTTTTATGTTTTCTTTAATTCTACAAAACATTGTCCTACCTAACATGCATAAAATCTAATTTACTACTACTTTCTCCTTATTTTACATGAACATTTGAAGTTTGAATGGGATTGTTTGGAGTTTTCAGCTTTCCTTATGGCTTCTGGCTGTTTTGAAGCCCTTTTCTGATATATGAACGTTATCATGGTAGGGATGATTTCTTAATACAGGGGTGTGCCAGGTTTGTTTGTTTGTTTTTGTGTTATTTTAATACAGGTTTAACAGTGGTAAATAATCTGGTGTTACTTCAACAGCAGATTCTGGAGTGGTAGTTCTTGTTGCTCAGAGCCAGCTCTTACAAATGTGTTTCCTTTCTGTTACTCATGCAGTACTTGTAATCTGTCCTTCCTTTTACTGAGAACTGCTGAACTTGGTAGCAGATGTCACGGACAATAATTCAGTAACAAACTTGTTTGCTAAACCTCACATATGTCATGAGACCTAACTGCCAAGTTACACATTTTTATTGGGCACTCAGTACCAACCAGTTGTTTCCTGAACTACCTACCTGGTATTGCCAGTGACCTGAAGGCTGATCAGTTAGAAGGGTTATCTACCTAATCTTCCACATAGAAATCTGGTTTAGGACCTTTCCATCAGCCCTTGCTAATATTAAGGTTTGACCCTAGCGAAGGGAGCAGCCAAAACTAAGAAGTTACTGCTTTCGAATGTATGCTCCTTATTTACTTCCTTTAACTATATCATACATAAATGGTGTGTAAATTAGGATAAGAATAAAGAGGATGTAAGAGTGCACAAGTCAGTGAAGGTTTCTTCCAACGCTGCAGTGAATGAGATGGCCTCTGATCCTTGATTTCATTCACAGATAGCAGTAGCTCAGCCATTCTGACACCTGTGGTGCTCTGCAAAGTAGAAGAGTTGGAGAACTGACACTCCCTCTTGGTAGCTGTTTCGTTTCCTTTCTGCTAACATGAAGTTGTGTTGCTTTTCTTTATAAATAAATTGTATTAGCTTTAAATTAATAATAATAAATTGTATTGTAAAGCTGCAGTACTTATTTATGCTGCTTTTCCCCTCCTTCCTTGATCTCTAGATTGCGGATCTCTTCAGTGAATAGCTTGCTGGTTAAAGAGAGGACCAGAGTAACTGAAGTTACAAAATTCAGGTAGGCAATGCTGTCAGTTTGCTTTTCACTTTAAATGTTGAGGTAAACATTGAGTTATCTATTAGTATTCATTGTGATACCAAAACCATCAAGACACAGTAAGGATTTTAACCTTAAGTAGATTGGATCTGGTCTCATGGCTCTTCTCATGAATTCTGAACTGCATTTCAGGTGCCTCCACAGCAATGAGTACCGGATAAGAAGTCCAGCAGAATTATGCTATGGAAATGTCCTTTGTGTTTATATTAAAACCAGATTAATTAATATTCATATCTAATTCAGACTAACTTTGACAGGTACTTTGTGTCCTTCAGTTCATTTAACGAATTATTTTTTACAGCATTAAACTGTCTTGTCACCCTTAGAGACTCTGGTATTCATGGTATGTGCAGTCACATATCCTTTATCTAGATTTCCTTCCCTCATTTTCTTACCAAAGTATATTCTCAAGGGATTTGCTAATTACTTTCTGTCAATTTCACATTCCTGTTCCTTTGTTCAAAGTAAGGCTTCTAAATAGATCTCCAATACCTAATCTCTCAGTAAGATGACAAAACTCCTTTGGGGGTTTTTGTGTGATACTTGACCTTACTATTTTCTAATTCCCATCAAGTACATGTGCTTTGGTGTGGTGTTAAGTCATGTAAATTAACAGCCAATATTTTTAATCAGCTGAAATTGCTTCTGGCAAAATTCTGGGATAGATCGATTCCTATTTGACTTCAGTAAGTGATATGATTGCAGCACACTTATGTAGGGTTAATTTTTGTGGATTACTTACATATGTACTGACAGAACAGTTAAACTCTGAAACTGCTGCTGTTTTCTTAAGAGCTCAGTTCTGTACAGCGACTTTAAAGTAGAATTTACAAGCGTCTAAAATTAATGTTTTCCTTTACTCTTTCATATTTTAGTGTCTGAAAATCCAAATGAGCTGTGGAGAAGAATTTTCATAGGTAACAGTACTTCAGCAAATGTGCATAAAAATCTCTTGTCCATGCTGCTTCCTCAGAAAGAGGAGTAACTTGTGGGACACATTGTGGCACAATTCTCTGCATTGAGAGTAAAGCCTGCAAAACACTATTTAATTTCTGAGGTACTAGAACATAATTTTGCCGCCTTTGTGTTTCTGAGCACTACTCATGAAGTAGTAATTCAAGTAGCAGTCAAACTTGATGCTTTATGCTGAATTTCATTTAAATATTGGTAAATAGCTAACGTAACTTTTTCTGTTTCCTTCTTTCTCACTCCCTGCCCCAATGTTCCTTTGACAGCTCTGAGGTGTTTTCAGTATGACTGACGATACAAGACATGTTTGGGCTTACCTTTCATGTTGTGTATTTTCTTTCTATGAACGCACCTGTTTTTCTCAGCTCTGATTTCACTATTATTTGTAAAATCTTTCTTCCAGAGAGCCTGAGGAATGAATTTACCCTGGAGTGTGAAAGGAGGTGGTTTTATTACTAGCATGTGAAAGTGGAAGTGGCATCCCAAAGCGGGAGAAGGAGCTGCAGCCTCCCCCACTGGCCCTGTAGTTCTGCCTCTGGCCTGTTTGTTGCTGCTCTTCCTCAGGAGCATCTCCAGATGTTTATATGCCAATCCTGTGAAAAAGTGCTTCATTGCAGAATAAGAATGAGGTGTGGGGATGGGAATTATTCTCTGTCCTTAAGACTCTTTCAGGACAGGAGGAGAGAGAAGAAGGGACTGGTAGCCCAGTCAGGTGATTTTTTTTTTTAAATAAATAAAAAAACTATTAACCCCATAAAACTTCACAACCAAAAAACCTCACCCTGTGGATGTGGGTGAAAGGGGGAGAAGAAAAGGCAGGCACTTGGGTGGCAGATGTAGGGGTGATAAGGGCAGGTAAAAGATGATGATGTCTGTTTGAAGAAGAGGTAAAGAGGAGGAATATTTGCCACCAGAGGAGAAAAAGGGCTGTACTGCAAGCAGCAGGAGGAGGGTGCTGGCATGGATGAGACCTGATGCAGGAAGACTTAAATGGGGAAGAGATAGGACTTGTCCTGGAATACTGGTATCAGTCAGTGGTCATCTGCCCTGGAGCAGCAGGAGGCAGACAGCAAAGAAAACTCCACAATATGAAAATGTTCATCTTGTGCCAGAAACAGGCCAAGTGCAGTGGGTGTTCCCAGCCTGCTGGCTGCCATTTCTGTACGTATTCCAGGAGTGTCTGCAGGAAGCTTCAGTCACAGGTCAGGAAGTAGGGCCTTCCTGACTTGCCTTACTGGCAGCTATGAAATTGGTGCATGTACAGTCTCCTTAAGTGTCCCGCAGAGCTATTCCATCCCCAAACCCCCGTGCTTGAACTCCTAATATTTCTCTTCATTTATCTGAAGTGTTTCGAGGTTCACACTGTCAGTTTCTTAGACAGTGATGCGGGATAGTGCACCAGAGGCATTCCCTGCTGCCTCTTTACCCAGAGTCCTGCTACTTTTTCCTCCCTGTTGCCCTGCAGTTGTGCGGCTGGATTTGCATCTTCATTCATATAGCCAGTGTTTCTTGTCTCGTGACTTTGGTAGGTGGATATATTTTGTATTTTGGTGGGTGGATGTCATGTGAAGGAGAAGGCGTTAGGGCTTTTCATCCTAGTGAATATATTCCTCATCTGATCTCATGATACTCTGAAACATATACTTTCCAGCTGTTTAGAGCAAACCCAGAACAGTTTGAAAAAAGATTAAAATATGTTTTCCTTAACTTTTCTGTTCTAGTATTATTACTTACCACTTAATTAACTAAAGGTCTAGAATACTGGGGTGGAAGAGAAGGTTGGAAAAAAAAATTGTAATGAATTTTAAGTAAATGCTTTTACACCAGTAAATGACTTGAGTTTGTCAAGGAAACCCTTACTGCCTTCGCATCTGTCACGAAGAGCTTCTGCAATTCTTGGGCAGTACACTCTTGCAGACAGAAGTCCTAGTCTAAAATGTTAGCGACTCTTCATGCATTGTGTTCATGTCTGGATACCACCACAGAAAAGCCAGCTGATCTTCAAAATCTGAAATGTCTTTTCTGTTACTTTGCTTTCATAGTATGTGGTTTTCAAATTAGGTTCATGGGCAGTCTTGAGTAACACTTCAATGGTTTTTAGTTTCCTGTCTAAGGAAGTGTTTAGACTTCATCCACCACGCTTTTGTCAATTCTGTGTGACTCTCATTTTCAATTTGATATTTGATTCATGAAGTTGAAGCAATGACAAAAAAACAAAGCTTTACTTCACTTTTCAAAATTGTAATTTATGCGTGCTGTTCACTTTAAGGGCAAACTGAAAAAGTCATATTAGATGTTAGATTTTTAATGTTTTGTTTAATGAAGACCTATTGTTTTTCAGTTTAGCTTAACTTCCATGTGCAACTCCCAAGTTCTGGTCAATGCATTAATCCTGTAAAATAACTCAGAAGTAACACTGATGCAAAACTGTCCTTCTGTTACTTTGTTTCAGATACCCATTTGTACAAATACGCACATTTCATTGCTGCTGTCTCTTGCACCGTGTTTTTATCTGACTGTTCTCCACTTCCTTCACTGTTAAACATGAGTCAGATCACTGCAGTGCAGCTGGATTGTGTGAATGATTTAGCTTCTTGCACAAGCCTTCAAAAACGGTTTTGTGTTTTTTCCCCTGAAACATTTTGTTTGCATTTTGAAGTACAACACAGCTGATCCAATTGAATGATACTAATACAGAAGTCCATGGTGCAACTTTTGCAGTCATTTTTCACAATGAAGTGCAACATGAGGAGTAAAGTCACTGAAGCTTTATGCCAATGAAAACCATAAAATGGAAGAAAGCTGAGAATCAAAGACTATAAGAAAGTTGCTGTCTTGGAAGCCAACTTTCATTACACCTGTCTGTATGAAGAGAATAATAAACAAAAAGTAGGTTAGGAAAGTGTGTTGGTTGATGTCTGAATTAGTGACTTAAGCTGGTTTGTCCCTTTTAGTGGGTAAGCCATCCTGCAGTGTAAGGAAAGGGAAGAAAAACATGAGACCCACAAAGAAATGATGGGAAGTACACCTGCGTGATGTTCAGTTACTGTAGTTTGAAATACTGAATTATTGAAATATTGAAATACTGAATATTTCAAACTAGGCTAGATGACCTTTAAAGGTCCCTTCCAACCCAACAGATTCTGTAATTCTATAATATACAACCTGAGAGATCTTTTCAAAGTTTTATATTTAGACATCTAACTGTTCTATAAGATTTTTTTTAAACTTCTGAAAGTAGAGTTATGCACTGTGATGTTTTTCTTTAATTGGCTGAGCTTACGCACAGTGTGAAATACGGCTTCCTGAGAAACCTGTACATGCCCTTTTACACATGTTGTACTTTGCAATCATATTTTTGTTTTTATATGTGATTTTATGCAAGGAAACTATCTGCCATTTTGTAATTTAGGCACAAATCTAAGAAGCCTATGAGTGTAATTCTGGCTTTTACTACCATGAATAATCAGATCTCCACAGCAAATGCCCCAAGCCTCTGTGATGCGTAACGCTCAGGACAAAGTGCTGTCGGCAGTGAGAATGCTAATGTCCTGGGACTACTTGGACACTGGCGTCCTGTTTCCAAGGAGATCCCATGCTGAGTTTTAATGGTCTTTGTCACAGAATTAGTGCTTACTGTCTGTCTGCTGGACATCAGACTTGTAGTTACCCTCCAATGTACAATGCCTGTCTATTCAGAAAAGCTACCAGATGATGTTCATGTGTTATATAGTCAAATTAGATTGCTACAGGTATCAAATAATTAAGGAACCTTGTTCTACAGCATGAAATTACTTGAGATACTTAAAATCTACTAAGTTAGGTAGCTCAGAGGCAGAGAAGAGCTTGTATGAAGTCTAAGAATCTAATCTTTACAGCAGCCTGGAGGCAAAAGTGAATACAAGTGGAGGAGGTCTGTTTCCCTTACAATACTAAATCCTGTTCTTGAATTCCAGGTGAAACCTCTGACCATGGCAATTGTCCGTTTTCTTCAAAAGAAGGAGAAGGGTAATATTATCTCCTATATTAATGATCTAGTATCAAGAAGGAAAGAGGAAGTAATGAACAGACTTTTGCTAATGGCCCACTTCCAGGTTCATCTTTGCCACAGAAAATACTTTTCCACCCTTTTAAACCAAAAGTTGCTACAGCACACTGAAGGATGTAGAATGGATTCTTTTCTAGTGCTTTTTTTTAACAATATGTACAACTTTTACTGGGTATTCCCTTAGTAGGAAAAACACTTTAAACTATGTCCCTTGAGGGAGGGATATGTTCCAGTAAGTACTTAATCAGGTCTTGGGCACATAGGTTCAAAATACTGTCTTGAAAAATCTTACTAACTCAAGTTAGTGTCACTATTGTTGGGGAAGATGCTTTTACGGTGGTGAGGTGGAAATATGAAATACTCTCTTAAAGAGGAATGCATGGGTGACAGTTACTGCTATATATGTATTTGTAAAAGATGTTAATTTTCTTATGCAGAAGAGGGAGTAAAGGCATGGAGAAGCATTATAATTATTTGGGGTGAAGGGATGCCAGAGGAATTGTTTGATTTGTAACACAGCAAGCCAAATCTGTAGTTGAGTGACACCTGCTTCTCAAAAATATGTCAGGCTTTGAATGGAAACTGCTGGATATTTGGCATGTCTGAGAATCTAGCTACCAAACTTTCCAGTTGTGTTTTGCAGTGCTCCTAACTTGAGTTGCCCCAAGAGACTGGGGTGCTGCTGGATTGAATGTTTTCTGCCTTTTAATGGACCGTGACTTAACAAGTAAATGAAATGACACATTGTGACATGAATCTCTGTAGTCCCAGCTGGTTTTAAAGTGCAGACCCCCCAGACTAGTTTGTACACAGATGTTACTACTTG
>NW_010178086.1:70643-71302 GCF_000695765.1 Mesitornis unicolor | reverse complement strand
GGAAAGCAAACTCATGGAAGACTGCTGAAATTTCTCATTGTTAACAGAGTTGCTATAGAAGAAAAATATTATTTACTGTCAAAATTTCATTATCTATGTTCAGATAAGCCAGACTAGAAAATTATGAGAGAGCACTTGTTCACAAAATAAATCAGTGGTTACTTTGTTTCTGTACTTTCTTTTTTCTGCTCTCCTTCTGCCTCTTCAATATCTCCTGCACTATCTTTGCCTCTGAATATCAAGATAATTTCAGCAAAGCTTCTTAATGCAGTGGGTTATCTGTTGTGGTATCATTAAAAGTGCTTTTTATTTTTCCCACTTTTCAATTTTTTTATTTGTTTAAAAACAAACAAATGTTCCACCCAGTTCTTTTCTATTGTATGTAAACTTCAGTTTCTTTTGCTCTGCTCTGCCTTGCTTCTCTTCTCACTCTCTCCATCCCCTAATATAACACTTTAACTTTTCCTGTTACCTTTTTGTCTCTTCCCATTCCTTTCCAATGTTTCTGTCTCAAAATAGCTGTAGTGGTAATTACCACTGTGTTGATGCTGTTAGATGCACCCAGAATTTGGAGGCTGCTGGATAACATTACATTGTGAAGCCTTTCATGGGGTAGCATGGGATAAAACTGTAACTACTTCTGTTTTAAAAGCCTTGGG
>NW_010178086.1:70210-70612 GCF_000695765.1 Mesitornis unicolor | reverse complement strand
GAACACATTGCCAGGTCTGCAAGAACTGACTGTAGTGTCACTTAAGGATGAAGGGATTGATATGTGTTACTAATGTAGTAGTGGAGGCTCTTGAATGCTCTTTGTTAACCTAATAAATTGCATTGCTGTGGCTAGTAACCCCTTGTAAATAGGCATCAGAGTCACATATGTAAAGCTTTGTTGCAGAAAAGTCAGACTTTTCTTAGTTTGCTTTGGAACATATAACAAAGAGTGTGCTTGCTCCAGTCTCTAGTGACTGATATACTTTCATTTCCATGTATGTTTAACAAAGTCACATAGCATGTACTTACCGGAAGCTTCTATGGTAGAGTAGTGCTACAGCTATTACTAATTTGATAGGGTCAAGCCTGAACTGAAGTGTGGAAGTGGTTTGTTTTTGGT
>NW_010178086.1:68939-70181 GCF_000695765.1 Mesitornis unicolor | reverse complement strand
CAGATAGCTGAGAATCCTCTAGAAGGAAGAAACATTCACATATATCAAGAAATAATAGCTTGTTTTGCAGAACCCGATTATATTCTGAGGGCATATTCAATAACACAGTTATTAATAACAAGCAGATATGAAAAGAAGAAATGCTTGTTACTTCACAAATTAAAAGCAGTAACTTCTCAAAAAAGCTTCTGAAAGGCTTTTCACTATTTCACTGTTCTGCTATTAGTATTTGTACAGTCTAGAAATTAACTTATTTTTTAAATACTGCATTTTCAACATTACAGTAAGTTAGGATATTAATCAAAAAGTGTAAGAAACTATTTTAGACTGTTTATGCAAAAAATTCCAAGTTTTGTCTCTTTTGCCTTGGGTTGCTTTCAATGAATTAAATATTCTCAGATGCCATTGCAAAGGACTAATTTGCACATAGTGTCAGAAACATGTTATGTGGCACCTCAGGACATGGTTTAGTGGGCATGGTGGTGTTGGGTTGACGGTTGGACTTGGTGATATTAGAGCTCTCTTCTAACCTTAATGATTCTATGTTTGAGTTGTTGTGTATTGATACTCAGGATTTTCTTAATGTTTTTTTTTAAAAACAAGTCTCATCTCACTAGCTTTTAATATAAACTGCAGTGTGAACTTTCCATCAAGTCACGAGCAAAGTTGACCAGATCATAAATGAGCAGCTTCTGGAGACTTTCCTGGAGGGCAGCGATAGGTGGTGGTGGCAGGCAGCTTAGGGAGGGCAGTGGATTCTTGCTGCAGCTCTTCATGGGTAAATCACGTGGTCACGGCAGACCGCCTGCCTACTTTCTGGTGGGGGAGAAGGGGGATTGCTCTATTCTGGCAGTGCTGTGCCTGCTCGATGGAGCAGATCATGAAATGCTTTGTGCCCCCCTCCAAAAGATATGTGCTTTAACAGGAATGGACTGTGCAGCTGCAACAGAAGCAACAAGAGCCTGGAGAAAAGGAGGGCAGCTTCCCAGTGGAGAATCGCTGCATTTGAAGACAGCATAGTATTTAGAAGAACTTGTGTGCCCATTATTCTTCCTAGGGATTTTTTGTTTTGTTTTGTTTTTGTTTTAACCCTTAGACTGAAATCTGTCTATGTGGTTTTTAATACATAGATAAATGAATGACTTAAAACTTGCTAGTTTATGACTTTTAACTGTATTTTGATTTGGGCTTTAGCAATTTCTCATACTGAACGCAACAGTTTAAGTTTGTTCTCATGACAAG